>NC_137624.1:11627075-11859575 GCF_963280865.1 Gymnoscopelus braueri
ATGGTTAGGTTAGGGTAGGGTTATGGTTAGGGTAGGGATTTGGTGTAGGGTTATGGTTAGGGTAGGGATTTGGTGTAGGGTTATGGTTAGGGTAGGGATTTGGTGTAGGGTTATGGTTAGGGTAGGGATTTGGTGTAGGGTTAGGGTAGGGATTTGGTGTAGGGTTATGGTTAGGGTAGGGATTTGGTGTAGGGTTATGGTTAGGGTAGGGATTTGGTGTAGGGTTAGGGTAGGGATTTGGTGTAGGGTTATGGTTAGGCTGGGGATCTGGTGTAGGGTTATGGTTAGGGTAGGGATCTGGTGTAGGGTTAAGGTCAAGGGAAGTGTTTGGTGTAGGGTGAAGGTTGGTGTAAGGGTTTGGCTTAGGGTTAAGTTCATGACTGCCACAGACAGCGCAGAGTCAACAACTCAACATAGTTCACATTTTCATAAAAATTGTCTGTATAGAGATGCCACAGTTGCCTGATGAAGCTTCAAAATATGTCGAGTAGGGAATGAGAAAGAGAGAGAGAGAGAGAGAGAGAGAGGAGTAGAAACAAGGTATGAAGGCCCAGTGCACACTGTGTACTATTACCACCGTATACTAGTGTATCCATCCCAGACACACGCACGCACACACACACAGGCACACACACACACACACACACACACACACACACACACCACGCTCGCGTACACAAATGCATTTACTTTTAACACCAGATATATTATCAACCTAAATATGAAACTCAACCCTCTAAAATAATTTCATGAAAACTATTTGTTGTATAGGCTACTGCATGTCCTTCATCATGTGCGTTTGCTTGTCTAGTGGATGTTATTAGTCTTTACTGTCTGTACAGTCTGAGCCATCCTGCATGAGGGTAATATCCTCGTTTCTCATATTGAGGCCGCGGTTGAACCATCATGTTTAGGGCTAAAAGGAGGCATGAGGTGTGAAGAATTGCAACTAAAAGAATGATCTGTGCCACCACCGCCAGGGGAACGCAGTGCGATGGTGTTACACGCATGCTGGGAACCGCGTCTGGGTGTATGGTGGGAGGGATCACACCATTCCCCAGCGCGTCAACGTCACTCGAAAATATTGTTCGGGTCACTCAGATATTCATCAACATCGGCAGCATCATCATGAGCAGCATACTGTACGTCCATGCAGCGCGAGTGCCCTTCAACTTACCCCTTCTGAAAAACGGCGGTCTAATAACACGTGGCTTGTGGACTAGGCGCGGTGACCTTGTGTCCGTGACCTCTTGTGGAGCAACAGAGACAAGGTAAATTAGCTGTTACCTGGACACTAGAGGAGCAGGAAGCTTATAGCAGAGGTGGAACGTCACTGACTTCACCATCAAACTTCAAGTCACCTTCTAACGTATCTGTTTTTTCTTTTACCTACTGTATAGGGTGCTGCTATGAATGTTTACACATCTTCCAAGGGTGCTTGCTTTTAGAGGGCGTTTATGTTTTTTACTTAAAGCTGTAAAGCTATTTCTGGTAGTCAGAGGGGTTAATTGTGCATGAGCTAATTTCTCCATTAACTACTCTTCTTAAGAGTAACTTAGTAAATGTTTTTAAACCCCAATGGCAATATATATAAAATACACTTTTGTCTTTTGTATAATCCAATTGCACTTGATCAATGAACTATTTTGCTGCCAACCTCCTCTGTTGGTCTGTGGAGTCTGTAGACAACCATGTGTCTCCTCTGAGACTCATGGAGTCAACAGCCACTTCTTTTCACCTGACAGCAGGGAGTTTCACCGCGAGGGCGTAACGCATGTGGAGGAACACGCTATCCCTCCCAGTTCTGCTGCCTGCTGCACAAGTGCCCCGACCGACCTGTGGGAGTTGATAGTGTAGCGACGAATAACACAATCCCCAGTCAGCTTACCACGTACCATGCCTCTGGCATGTACTTTACCCCTGCACCACCCAGACACCCAAGAACATTTTTTTTTATTACTAAGAGTAGTAGTAAGATGCTAAAATATTCTGCCCTGTGTATCGTAGTTGAGCTGTATACTTAGACATTTGCCTATGAAACCACTGAATTAAGTTAAGTCTTAACATTAAGTTAACTTATTTGATCGTAACCTATCTTAGCTGATCTGTCTTTATTTTTATTAGAAAAGCAGATGCTGCTTTAAGCTTTAAGCGTGTCTGTGTGTGAGTTTATGTGTCTTACCATTGATTGAGAGTAGGGAAGAGTCGCAGGACAGTCGGCAGGCCCCCTCCTCTGAGGAACCAGGCACTGGCTGAGGAGCCTGGCCTTCCAGTGAACTCACAATGTCTGAACGGTCAATGTTCCTCAGAGCACCATATAGACTCTCCACTGACACACACACACACACACACACACACACACACACACACACACACACACACACACACACACACACACACACACACACACACACACACACACACACACACACACACACACACACACAGTGTAAACACAGGGGTGAAAAACGAGAGAGAGAGATACGCCATTCTGACGGAGCCAATTCTCTGTAACACTTTTAATGAGAACAGATCAACAACAATAGTAGTATTTGAATGTGCACATAGTACTACTGTGCAACATACTTCTATTTATACTTCTATGTATTCCGGTACATACTATAATTATCAACAACTGGTGACAAACTGGTACTGCAGCTACATTAAATGTATACTTTTCTAATTAAACATTCTATTGTATTTTCTTTTAGCAATATTATGGATACTTTACAAGTTAAGTGTGGTATAAGCAGGATGATGCCCCGTGAGCAAGTCAATGGCCTGATGCAAAGTGGAGGGCTGTTTATCCCTGCATCACGCACTTATTTCCTCATAACTGACTGTGCATTATCCAGCTTATAACACAGTTAACTTGTAAGTGTCCATAATGACCATCAATGTTAAATGATCCATTAGAAACATCTCCCATGGTTCTCTTTCATTCAATTCATGTATCTGCAGTAACATATTTTTGTCAACAGGTGTCGCCAATTACAAATCAGACTACTTCCATGAATCAGCTGTACATAGGGGTGTAACGATACGTTTTAACAACGATTCGATACGTATCACGATACTTGGTTGTCGATACGATACATGAACGATACAGGTTAATTTAGAACGATACGATACGTTTCGATTCAGCGATTTAGTCGATACGATACATGAACGATACAGGACAGGTTAATTTAGAACGATACGATTCGATTCAATGATTTAAAATCGATATAGTAACTATTTATTTACCCAAAAATTCTGTGTGAAAAATAAATACCTGGATACTGGATATAAACCCCTCTTTCTCTTTTCTTCTTCTTAAAAGTACTTAGTATTGATATAATTGATTATTTGCATTGCAGAACGATTCGATACGATTATTTGCATTGCAAAACGATTCGATACGATTCAAAGTCAAACGATACGATATTTAGCTGTTTGCATATCGATATAGTAGATCGTTGAAAATTCAAAACGATGCATCGATGCAGTTACTGTATCGTTACGGGCCTAGCTGTACAGTATCACTATGCTGCCAGATAACATTAGCCTGTTATTTACCCACTGAACTGGAGTTTATATGTTGCTTAAGATTGTTTTTGTTGACAGAGCTGTATTTGTTGGTGGGAAAATAATCTGCTGTTTTCTCCTACTTGATAAATTGTTCGTAGTATTGTTGTATAAAAGCTTCATCATACTTGAGGTTATCTTTGGGTATGACAGAATTACAGCAGTGCTGAAGTACAATGCAATATAACAGTACTTAATCTCATACAGTATGTATATTTATATTCAGGTGCAAACAGAGCTGAAATATGGAGATACAAGGTTTCTGCTCAACAGCAGAAGGGGTCAGACTTACTCTTGGCCCTCTTGCCCTCTCTGCTGGCCCACAGGTTAAGCAGGGCAGAGCTCTGGTCCAGTAAGGAGTTGGGGTTCTCCACACGGATCCTGTTAATGTCATCCACACCAAACTGGAGCTCCCGTGCCAGTTCTGACAGAAGGACGGAGGCACAGACAAACACATACACAGGCGGTCAAAGGGAAGAAGCACAGCCATTTTCAGAAAACATCAGTGGTGGAAAAAGTACTCACATTTTTACTTAAGTAAAAGTATCAATACTGCACTGTAGAAATACTCTGTTACAAATAAAAATCTGGTATTAAAAATGGCCGAAATGTATATAGGGCTGAAGAGGTTACTGTATGTTTTGTAATAATAAACACAATCTACAAAGTAACTAGTAACTAAAGTTTTTAAATAAATGTAGTGGAATAAAAGTACAATATTTGGATCCGAGATGCAGTGGAGTAGAAGTAAAAGTACAGAAAATTGGAAATACTCAAGTAGAGTACAAATGCCTCAAAATTGTACTTAAGTAAATGTACTTAGTCACTTTCCACCACTGGAAAACGTTTGTTCCTGCATACAGCTCCAACAGAACTGACCTGCCCAGCTCAAACCCAGATGTTCAGCTATGAGGCTGATCTTGATTTCCGTCCTCTCCATGGCATTCACTGTAGCTGAATAGAAACAACACTCCACTCAGACACACACACACAAGACTGCAGAGCAGTGGTTTTCAAACGTTTTGTGCCGAAGGCACACCATTTGGCAATCTCAAGGCACACCTGCATTCATACAGAAAAAGTCTATCTACAGCTTAGCAACACATCGGGATGCAAGCTTTTTTATTTGATTTAGAAAATGTAAAGAAAATGTTTAAATGTTTGCCTATAATGGCTTGCCCAAAATCGGGACACCAGGTGGTTAAAATATATTTCTTTAGGTTAAAGAGTTTGCCTCTATATTGGCTATGCACAAAGTACTCATACACACAGTAGTACGTATCTAAGGCACACCTGGGTTTGTAACAGAGATTGTAGAAGAAACCATGCTTGGATTTCCTCTAAAGGTGTGTTCAGACCAGATACGAAAATATCTTTCTAATGGCTTGAATCGTGTCATTTTGGTCACTGGCTGTTACGCTGCAACATAAGCGTTCATTTAACTAATAGTCTCTACAGTATATGTATACTGTCAGTGTCAATCACTGTACACACTATGGAAACAGTACCGAATTCTAATGACAACGTTTTCATCTAGCAGTTAGTTGTATGTGTGAAAATAAGAAAGATTCATGACTAAAATATATAGATAGTTAACCATCAAGCTGTGAAAAACACACACCAAGCATGTGTTTTTCCTCCTTCTAAGCTGGCAGCTGTACTGCCCGGGATGACAGCAGAGCAGATGACATTTTGGGAGTAAATAGAACACAGTTTGTTGACCCAAATGCCGAGGGCTTGTTTTGTTTGCAGTTACATAAAACAGATGTACATGTAAAATGTACACAGGGACCCCTACAGTGTTAAATTCACCAGCGTTCATTTAACTCTGGGAGTCTACAAATGGAACCAAATGGACCTGTGTGGTGTCTTTCTTGCATTGCTGTGTTCCCGGTCGGTTGGAACTTGGAACTGGAAGAATCAAGGAGTCAACTTGCTGACCTCAGGCAAGCGTAACAACATACTGTATCATACAAAACAACATCAACGCTGATTGGCTGTCGAGACGCGGAGGGTGAAATGAGGGGAAGCGAACGTCGTCTCAGTTGGGATTTTCAACCTAGAGCAAAGACACTGATGAAATACCTTGGTCGTGCCAAGTCATTTTGCATTGACTTTGTATGGAATCGCGCCGCTCAAATAAATATCTTTGGGTCCGAACTGAACACACCGTAACAGTTCAGCAACCAACCAAGCTGTCTTTAATGCATGTTATTACAAAAGCACAAATCCTATTGGGTAACAATTGCTATGCATCCCATGCATATAATGAGTTATAAATATACTTATAATGGATTATAATCTGATTATAACACTGGATAATTACAATTATAAACACTCATAAGCAGCTACTCGCAATTTAAACTGCAAGAGTGAAAATCTGCTGCATAATTAAGAATTTAACCTCATCTGTGTTGTGACAATTCAATCAATTCAATTAATTGATTGATTGCAATCATAACACAATCTAATGCCTTTTATAATGACTTATAAATCAAGTACTATGATACTTCATAATTGTAATCATTTTTGGTAACACTTCCTATGCATCCCATGTTAATTTGCATACTTGCAATGCATCATAATTACTTTATAAGGCTTTATTGCTGTTATAATAACTATTAAACTACATACTGTGATTATGTCACTTTACGTCACTAAGTGGTCATTTGTTACTTAAACTGTTAAGACTTACTAAATAAAAAAAAATCAAACTATTAGAATTATAATGCACTATGATCTACAAGCTCACAACACGTCATGTTGCGACTCATTGTGAACTTGGAGATCTACGATTTTCGCAGAATGTTCACCTATTTCTGCAGAACGCTAGGGTTCATGTAGCTAAGTTGCTGTTAAAGTGCAATAGCAATACTTACCTCAACAAAAGCACTGTTCTGTTGACGGGAATAGGCATTACCCACAAAATATAGAGTTTTTGTCCATACGAACCTCAGGGTTGGCAGACCATGGTCAGTGGAAGTGTAGGTTAAAATAGGGGGTGGTTAGATAAGAGTATCATTCAGATGCTAGAGTCCCATCTACTAATGTAGCATTCAATATATCATAGAGGGACCGAGGTGCAATGTAGCAGTGCTGTGTATTTGTTAGACAGAAAAGGCCTTTCTCCTTTGCATTATCGTTATTCAAACCAACCAGACCACCACTCCTGACTCTTGGCTGATTTGCCGCCAACCAATTGGAAGGCTCCTCTGTCTACAGTACCTCCACTGCGAGGTCCAGCACATTCTCAGTGCTAAGCTATGGTAAAATGCTAACAATATCTGCTGCCATGCCATTGGAAATCGCAGTGGAGAGACCAGCGCCATGCAAAACCATTCATCAGTCACCATGGCTACCAGGACAGTCATAAAGAAAGAAAAAAAGGCCAGTTAGCCATTTGCCATGGAGCTATTTTGGTTTCTGTTAGGCAAGGCTACCCCATCTTTGGGCATACATTCAATTCCTCTAACTGCACTGCAGAAAACTCTGATGTAGTGCAGCAGTGCGTTGCATCCAAGGCTCAAGTCTTTGTGCCATGCGTGCACACGAGAGAGGTGGAAATAGAGAGGGTGGAGAGGGAAGCGGAGGGGTGTGGGCAGAGGGTCAATGCAACATTCAGGGTCCTTCTCCTTCATGGATATACTGGGAGAGGACCCACGGTCAGGCAAAGGGACACTCACCCAGGGCAGGCTCATTCAGTGCACTGTAACGTTCTCTCAAGGCAAGAGGGGTCAATGTTCTCCGACGCTCTTCACTCCCAGCAACCTAAGATGGTCACAAAAGTGAAAATTATTCATTCTTTCAAATCCGTGTTTTGAGATATTTACACCGCAGTTAAGAAGATTTGTGTTAGCGCTCGGGTGGCGCAGTGGTAAAGTCCCTGCCCACCACCACGGAGGTGGTGCACCTGTCAGCAAGGAGTGTTGGGCGGGAGGAGTAGGACGAAGGCTCTACATCGTCCTCTCGGTGGTGGCTCCTCACTGGCAGGTCAGTAGGATACAACAACAGTGACAACACAGAAATGTGTGTGGGGAGGAATTAATTGGCATAACGACTAATTGGGGAAAAAATTATTGGCTACTCTAAATTTCAATACCTGTCCAATACCTCAGTCCATTTCAGAGGATATGATATTTTACTTTTGTTGTGGAAACGTTTTAGAAATAGGACATGGATATAGCAGCACGGACACTTTTTGGCTTGAATTACCCTATCAATCTATGTTTATTGTCCTCTTAGGGCAAACATAAGCTATTTTATACTGGATGTACATTTAATTTTAAAATGATAATTTCAGTGTTTATTTAGCCCTTAAAAACCACAATCCATAATTCTGCAAACCCATCGAGGAACGTTCATAGATTAGACAACACGTCCCGCAGAAAGATAGCCCAATGAAAATATATTTAAAAAAAGGCCTCCATCCATATCAGTTCTTACATGGATCAGATCTCATCTGTATTTCTAAACTGGAAATGGAACCAAATGGACAAATGTACATATGGAACTAAAAGGATCCCTTATAGTTCATTAGGTTCCATTGGTTCCATTTGTACTCTCATGCGTCTCGTGCGTGCATACATGGATTACTATAGTTGTGCGGGCTAAATGTCCCCATGCACAGGTAGAGTTGCATTTGAGAAATAGATATTGTGAGGACAATTTTGCTGGTCCTCACAAGAGAAAAGGTTGTTTCATGGTTAAATCAGAGTTAAAAGTCCTTACACTGGGAGCATGATTGAGCCTGATATACGTATACTTAAGTTGCACGCTGGTGTCGCACACTGAAAATATCTAATCTACAAGCACCAAAATGGTGGGTATGTAGATCTGCTATTTTCGGTGCGCAACACCACCGCACAACTAAGTATAACTCAGGCGTTATGGTTAGGGTTAAGAGAGGAAAAATGCATGTGCCTGTGTGCACTTACCTTAACACACGGCGGCATGGCGATGTTGAGATTACACAGTACGTGCTGTGCTTCCTCGTATTTGGTGGACTTTCGCATGAAGGACAAGAACCCAGTGGCATCTTTGTTGCTGTCTCTGACCTGAGAGCGACAATTGGAGAGTGCGAGGTAGAGAAGGAGATAGAAGGAGAGAGAGACAGAGATAGAGGATGACATGGGGGGGGGGCAGAGAGGGAGAAAAAGAGAGAGAGAGAGACAGAGGGGGGGGGGTGGAGAGAATGCCAAAAACAAAAGAGGGAGTAAAATAGAGGAGAGAAGAAATGAAAAACATAGACGGAGAGCGCACAGCAAGACAGACAACATCAGAGAGAGATGAAGAGAATGGAAGGCAGAGAGAAGAGGGAGAAGAAAAAAAAGAACAAATCTGGTATTAGAACTCTCTGTAGTGTCGGGGGTGCGCGGAGCAGTAACACAGGTCAAGGAGCAAGGAGGAGGAGAAGGAGGAGGAGGAGGGGGGGGTACAGGGATGGAAGCAGTCCACAGGCAGGCGAGAGAGAGAGATTTACCTGCACTTTTTACCTGGACGTCTGTCAGACCAGACAGTTACACAGTGACCGTGAGAGAGAGAAAGAGAGACAGTGAGACAGACATACAGACAGGCGAGGCCGCAAAGATAAAGCAGGCAGGCAAAGAAAGTGAGAGAAGTCACATATAGGACGTGCACACGGTTCGACAAGAGAGCACGTAGATAGGTAGGTAGGTAGGTAGGTATAGGTAGGCACAGGTAGACTGGTACAGGTAGGTTGTGTTATGTCGTGACGTGGAGACACAGTACTGAACAAGCCATTCATCTGGCTGCAATGGAAGAACAGGCTACGTCACATAGGCGGACGAGGTCTGGACTGCAGGGATAGACACACTGAGAGGTAAACGAAGGGACCAATGACCACAGATATAATAACAAATAGACAATGTACGGCTGATTCATAATTTGTCACGCTTCGGAGTTGCGCGACAAACATAGCCGATCTACAGTACAAGCTCACAGGGCGTGCGATGCGATGCGACGCAATCGATGCGATGAGCTTGTAGTTCGGCTATGTTCGGTGCGTGACTCTGTCACACGACCGAGTATAAGTCAAGCCAGACACTGACAAACGGACACAAACATACAGATGTATGCAAATTGATTTACAAAAAAAATTAGCCATTCAAGAAAAACAATGAGGCAAGAGCAAACAAATAACAAAAGAAAAAATAAGAAAAGAAATGAGTTCAGGGTGTGACACACAAACATAAACAAGAAGGGGGTGGAAAATAAACAATCTTCAACCTTTATTTTTCTAGTAGGAAGTTAAAGATGCTGTAAGTGGTATTATTCTGTTAAAATAAGTGTTAAAGATAGCTCTATATTTCCAGAGTATTTGTTCAGGAACAGGGATCTCCCCATCTCTCCAGCTCTGAATATAGAGACCAGCTTGCACTTCACACAATCTGGTAAAAAGTTTTAAATCTTGTTAAAAATGACTAAACCTGTTTTTGTCGCATTCCTAAGCCAATAATTTGATGACCAGCGGACCGGTAGGCAGCGGTTCCGGTAGGAGACACAAAGGAGACTCTTTGTGTCTCCTACCAGAACCGCTGCCGGTCATCAAATTATGGGCTTAGAAATGCAACAAAAACTAAAAAATATCCATGAATTAGGGGTGAACTATCCCTTTAACAATGGGAAGTGTACCTTTAAATATTCCACAACTGCCATAATACTATACAGTTAAGGGCTACAAACAAGCTTCCCAACTTTGTAAACACCCATTTTGTAACTATGGCACTGGGAAACAACATACACAATACGAGCTGCTATTACAAAATTGTCCAACCAATATTGTATCGAATATTGTATTAAATGTTTTGTTTTGCAAACCGCTTTCTAGTGGTGTAAACATCCAACTGGATGTTGACATGGGTTTTCACATGTCCTAGCAACAGTACTGTTGAAACCTTCAAGACACAGCAGTCCTGTCATACAGTATGTCATTTACAAGAGCAACTAATGTCAGAGGACTGCTGCTCAAGTTTAATAGAGGTTTGAATGCTGAAAAGTGTAGAAAAATGTACTGCCAAACCATATTACTTAAAGAAGGAACTCTTGATTTTAAGCTTGTACAAGTATACACTTTGAATGAAATGAAAATATACATATCTTCAGGGTGTAACAGTGCACCAAAATGTATACAAACCTACTGCTATTACTGCTACACACTAAGTTCTCCAATAAATAATCTAATGGAAAATAATAAATTAATTATATGTTAAGAACTGAACTTTTCCATTTAATTTTCCACTCAAAGGGGTAACCCCCCCCCCCCAAAAAAAACGTTTCCATTGCACTTGCAGATTTAAGTGTCAGGACCAAACACCACTCTAATCACAGCCAGTTAATTTACTACCACAGGAAGAGATGGCACAGTACGTGTCACAGCCCCACAGCCAGATTTGTGCAAGTGTGTTCATAAATGGGGTAAGTTTGTACAACATGAAACATGGACAACAGCAGCTTTTGCTTATTCATGAAGGATATTCACATTTGCACGGTGCTGTTTTAAATGAGCTAACATGTCTGATGCGTTGCCAGCAGCATACTCGAGCGCTACTGAACAATGCTGCTACACTGCTTTCATCCTATCCACTTGTCTTTCCCCGTTGTTGTACTTCATAGAGAAACCAAAGTGTTCTCAAATACACAGAGAGATCTTAATGATAACGGGGAGGTCTTCAAACTCTTCCATCTCAGCTGCCGACATGACGGACAGGGTTTAGGGCTAAGCGTAGTGACTGTGTAGACCTGTATGGTGCGCTCCCTTAATAAGTCCAAGTGGAAACTCGGATTTTACGTTTTTTTTGCACTCGGATCGGTACACTGAACGCCCTGTGCCGAAACATTCGACATTTAGTATAAATAAGTGTACTATTACACCCCTATTATATGTATATACACACACAATATTTACATACGGATTCATGTAATTTGTATGTAAGTTATGAATGAACACATGATGCAAAATCAATAATAGAACAACAATACCCATTATGAATGGACTGTCAACAGACACACAACCATACTAACACACAGAACATAACTGACAACCCTACTTACAGAAATCCTTCACACCGATATGTTTCTGTTCTATTGCATTTTCTTTTCCTTTTTTTCTGTGATTAATTAGTATTTCTGTATTAAAATGCGTCCACTGTAGTTGAAGGGGACCTTGTGGGTTTCTAATTTCCTGTCAACTCTATTATGTGGATTTATATACATATTTCTGTAAGTAATGCAGTAATACATATACACAAACACAGATTGTTTACGAAGACTAGAAGATGTATCAAGTGAAATTTGTACAGTTGATTTTATATTGACTATGATTCTTTATGATGTCTTTTTTATTACTTGTATTATGATTGATTTACATTTACTGAATATATATTTTTTAGGGTATAATATAGACTTCATTTTTGTATTATAACATACTGTTTTACAATATATTGTTATATGATAAGGGCCGGACAAAATAAGCTTTTGCTTCTCTCTGCCCCTTCTTGAACAAAAATTGTTTTATTTGTTCAAGATAATAAATCAAATCAAATGAGTGTTTTCTCTGTACATGTATTTTTCCATTTAAATTGTTTTAAGACGTTCTGTGACCTTGCCTGCTGAAGTATTTCCAATTTCCCTATTTTTTAATGATAATATATTATTCTGAATAATTGACCACATATTAGGCGTTCAGTTTGAAGGGAAAACTGTTAAAAAAAAGAGTTGGAATCAATTAATATGGTTTAGTTTTATGTATTTCTGCTGTGATACTGCACTGCTAAGATATTATAGCAAATACTCGTTCATAGTATGCATAATTCATACTTAATTGCGGTCCGGTGTCGCATGCCGAAAAATAGCAGATCTGCAAGCTGAAATACGTGTCTCTTCAGAGCTTGTACTGTAGATCAGCTATTTTCGCCGTGGGACACAGGTGCAAAACTAAATATAAATCAGGCTCTAAAAACTCGAAAGACAGTGAATATACAACATAACCACAATATGATCTGACAAATTCACAACTGTAGATGTGAGTAATCGGAAGACAAGACGGATACATAGAGGAACAGACAGGGTGACAGACCTTGACAGACACAGGAAGCCGGTTATCTCTGAAAGCCTGGAAGCTGAAGCTCCGTGGCTGTTGAGTGGCTTTCCGCACAGGCACCAGGTTCCCAGAACACTCCAGGAACAACGGCATGCCCTCCATCACCTGAGAGAAGCAGAAGGAGTTTTAAAAGGTGGTGGCGCGGGTCCATTCGGTTCCAAATGCACATTCATGGGGTTCCATTAGCACTGAGGATTTTGCGGTGTGGCAGATGTGTGAATTCCTGTAGGGATTTTATTTGCATATGAGCTTTTGTGTGTGTGTGTGTGTGTGTGTGTGTGTGTGTGTGTGTGTGTGTGTGTGTGTGTGTGTGTGTGTGTGTGTGTGTGTGTTTGTGTGTGTGTGACTAAAAGCTCCCCTGCTGGTTGGATTAATTCCCGAGAAAATGGCAATTTTCCTGTAAAATAATAATGAATCATTAACAACTGACAGCCTAAGCTTCAGTTGCTGCAGTTAGAGAATATACGCGATAATCTTTAACAAAGCTCATTCCAAAACAACAAGGCAACAATCCAATGAGGTCCTGGATTGTTGCCGTTGGTTGAACCAAAAATAAATTACAATCATTAAACCTTTTTTTCTATCATGTGAATAGATTTTTTTTTAATTCAATTTAGTGCATCCTTTAACAGAATCTTCTTTGAAAAAAATCTCAATATTGAGGTCTAGCCTTTCTCACAGAGCTATACTGCCACCACCAGAGGGCGACATGACACTACATTAGCTTGGACACACTAAACTCTCTAGAATTCAACTAAATGCCTATTGCCTGCCCTAGTGCCATACACTAGAAGACTTTGAAAAGACTTACTGACACCCTCTTTCACATCTACAGACAAAGTGTCATCAGTCACAAAGAGTGAAGTTATCTTGGTAGGATATAGCAAATACAGTTACGTCTGGCACTGGTCCTATGAGAATCTTTTCTCTGCGTAAAGTCCAGGTCATGAGCACAATTACTGTTCACCAAATAACACTTAGTTGCGTTCTGGTGTCGCGTGCAGACGGACAAAAAAATGGCTGCTACAATCCTTGAGTCTGCATGGACATGCATACGTATAAACATAGCATAGCCTACACGAGTACTGTATAGCGGACCCTGAGGAGATCTCTAGGAGGCATCTTGTTGTTGCATGTCACATGTCTGTATCGGTCTGTATTTCTGTTCATATAGCTTTTACATGGGTATGTCATGTCATTGCATGAGGTTTGTCATTTTGTGGGTGATTATGTGGGGTGTGATTATAGTTACAGCAGAGCTGTGGTCTTGTATTTTGTCTTTTGTCTGTGTATGCACGGATGTACTGTATTTGTTGTATTGCTCTGTTTATTGTAATCTTTGTATATTTATGATAAGGACCCCCTCGAAAACGAGATAATGCATCTCAAGGGGTTTATCCCTCTAATAAAGGTACATTATTATACAAATCATTGAACATCACATAAGCTTGTGATGTTAAGTTTTATATTGGGGTTTCTTGTTTATTTTATCCAATTCACTTTAACTATAACTTCATCCGCTATCTAGTGCTGACCTCAATGTCTCGGCTCCGAGCCACCTCCGTGAAGTTCTCATGCAGCTCCAGGGTTTTGTCCATCTTGTCGTCTGTCATGCAGTAACAGCGCAGGCGTCCCTCGCGCGCCTCGTTCATCTTGGCGAACACCACGAATTTGGCCATATAGGGGACTGACATCAGCTCCTTGTACAACAGGTTGGCAAAGGTCACCGCTTCAGCTGTACGTGGACAATCTGCCAGCCAGAACCTGGACAGACGGACAGACTTCATCAATATGTAGTAACGTGACCTACAAGTTTACATGGGCCTCTGTTGTGTTTTCCTTGTGTGTCATGTGTTCATTTATCCATTTGTAACTGTGAGAGAGTACAAGTGTAACCAAATGGCGCCTTACAGGTCCATTTGTAAACTTTAAAAGTTAAAGGATATATTATATGTATAATTATTTTCTGGAAAAAGACAAATAAAGTTATAAATAATAATAATAAAAAGAAAATAATACATCCACAATAGCTTTCAAAAAGGTGTGATATAAAATTATTGCTTTTCCCCAGAACAATTAGTATGATAGTGAAATAATCATTTTGGTAATTTTGTCAGTCCGGCAAAACTCCAGAATTATTTACCTCTAGGTACTTTTTACCCTAAATATATTCTAGTAAGTCAGCAACAGTGTTACAATGTTGCAGACTACATGATTGCTGCCTTATAGAGGTGACAGGGAAATAGTACAACCTACGCAACAGAGGTGTTGTGAAAGTGTGACATACTGTATCTAAAGGCTGAATGCTGTCTATTGCTCCTTTCAAATTAAGAGTGAGATTTTTACTGTGCAACGTCAAGTTGGTATGAGTCAGATTCCTCACCTTGCAGAAACATTGGTGGTGAAGTTGGCACATTTGTTGGTGTACATGAGCTTGGTGGTCCCAGTGATGTCTTCCCACTGGGCTGGTGCTGTACCACCTGGACAACACCAACCACAGTAATCAAGTTAGTATTAACTCCATATTTACACTTTAAACTCATACGGTGTAACTTTGCTTTGTTTTGGTGACTGAGACACTCTTGACTAAAATTGTAGACTATTTGTAATGTAATTTAGATGCATGATGTTATGTAGACAGATGTCAGGTTCATTTGTTGACCAGAGGCATAGTTACCGTATATAGTTTGTATAGTTTCAATCTACAGATTATTATTTATTTTTATATTATACTGTTTAGAATGATTTACTGTTTAGACTTAGGTTCCAGGTTTACCTCGTGTTTACCTTGCTTACTGTAAATCGCTCTGGATTAAGAGCATCTGCTAAATGCCTAAATTGTAAATTTAGAGAAGTGGTCACAACACATTTAGTATGTGTAATGGTTATTGTGGAAAAGTATGCCAGTGAAAAGTTATATATAAAAAAAGTTACACAGTATGACTTTAAAACAACAATAACGTCCATTCTACAAATTACCACCAATTAAGATACAATTAAGACTCTCCTACTGTGCTGCCCTGTTGTGTGTTTTGTGTCTTTGATTCCATGTTTGTTCTTTGCCCCGCCTAATTGTAAATCTCTTGACCACTCATCAGCTTATTCCAAATCAACCAGTCAGAGTGGACTGCATTCCATTCTCCTAATCACATTTGCTCCTATTTAAACCCTGTTTGTCTCTGTGCTCCGAGCTCTCTGCCAGGCTGTATCACCATGTGTGTCTCTGTCTTGCATGTGTTCTCTGCTCACCAGTCAGTAACTGTTCAGCCTGATTATTTAAACCAATGACTTAGCTTTGACATTATTGCACCCGTTTGCTGCTGTTAATATTCTCTGACTCGTTTAACGCCTGCTGTTTGTTGGATTAGTTCACCAGGGGTTTTCTTTTATGGATTACGTCCAAGGACTTGGTTAAACAGTTTTCTGTGAATCATTCTGTACTTAAAAGCTCCTGGAAACTCTGTCCACTTTTGGGTCCAAAAAACGTTATCCTGACAATTTAATGTGCACATGAGCCGATTAGACTTAATCATGAACAGCTGGTACCACACCAGTAGAGAGGGGTAGTGCTTCAAAGAAAAACAAAAATCTCTTAAATTCAGACTGGACCGTACCAATGACACTGCAAAGGAGGCGCAAGCTAGTGGTGTCTCCCTCCCCAGCATCACGTGTACTCTCCCGCCAGGACGGAGGCAGTGGGATGCGCAAGCCAATTGGACGGTGGAACTTGCGTCGGCGCGGCTCTACGGTGACTACTGGGCTGAAGGTTGCCTGGTTACCAAGTTGTCGAGTCAACATTTCATCGGGGATTGGCTGAGCCTGAGGTGGGAGGGGCACAGGGATAAAGAGAGCGGAAGATAAAGAGTGAGATAAGAGAGTAGAGAGTTAAACAACATTTTAAAAAGAAGGAATACTGGCAGAAAAAGACTCGCTCTCTGCATACACTATTATTAGGAAGACTCCTTAGACAGAGACTAAGAAAATAGTATTTATTTTATTTTAACATGCTCATAAAGTGCTCTGTGCTCAAAGTGAGGAATGCAAAAAAAGTAGCAAACGTTTCGGTCCTAGGTCCTTCGTCAGTGCTATTATGAGATCCTCATATAACACTGACGAAGAACCTAGAACCTTTTTCTGCCAGTTCTCCTTTATGTTTTTGAGACCACCGCACCTGCAGTCACCCCTGAACAAAGGACAAAGAATACCCTGCATAAAAAGAAGGAATAGAAATAAATCTATAGACATGAATGCAAGTAAATTTAAGGTCAATTTCAATTAAGATAATTGGGCTTTTTATGTTCACATTTAGATGCAGAGCACATGATCGACAGAGGTGACCTTACTTATGTTTCACCCGTTTCAATTGAAACAGGCCCTGCCCTCCGGGGGGCCCACGAATGACAAACAAGAATTGAATTATTCAGCAGCATTGTACTCTCATCTGTTTCAGTCTTCTGTTTCTGCTGCACCATATTTTGGCAAGCGAAGTCAAAGTCTCACTTGCAGAGGTTTTGGAATGTGGGATCGACTTACATGAGAAGTCAAATGCACACCGTGCCCACATGGATAGCTGGAGCGAAACCGGCCCGAGGTTCTTAAGGCCGCCTCTGCACATGAGCAAAATCATACTACTATAAGTCTATGTAATAGAGAAGGTTTGTAGGCAGAACTAGGGAATACAGTGAGGCTGGATTGAAAAAAAAGAATGGATAACAACACACTTTAGAGTAGAGCACAGTAAATCATAGCACAACCATACTCACACACATGCAACCAATTCATATTTCACACCTGAACTTCAAGTTAACGATGAGTTCTTAGCTTGAAGAGCCGTTCATGTCGGCAAGAGACACTGTTGTGCAATGGGGTATATGTCAGTGTGTCTCACAACTTAAATCAGGGAACTGAAGATGAATGGCTGGTAAGTCAACACCAAAAACCTAATTGACACATGTACTGTATGCAATTTTTGGTTCAAGATAAAAAAAGATCAGTGCTATGACAAGCAATGAAAAAAGGAAAGAAAGAAAACGAAACACACAAACCAAAATTCCATTGCGTCATCCTTTTTGTCAAGATGGGGAATCAGACATGTGTTTCCGTGGTAGTCTTGATGAAAGACTATCGCCACGGTGCTGCCAAAAGCTCTTACTTGACACGACAGACAACGCTTATTTGCCTGAACTCATTTAGGAATGGGGAGTGACAACATGAAAGGCAAAGATGCTCCTCTTTGATAAACCAACTCCTGAGTTTAGCAAACAGGGTCTTCAATTTGATACTGTAAAAATCTGCATACATACAGTACTGTAATCATACCATAAATTAAAGCAATAAGCCACAATAGGCTGTGGTTTTCCGTGTATTTTAGAACAGCTAAGAGGCCTGACCCTATTTTTCTAAAACACTTACCAAATAGGCCAACGAGGAAATCGTAATCATATACCAATTAAAATATATATAATAATAATATACATTTATATACATTTCACTACAAGAATGATTTCTGCAAGAAGGTAGTCCCTGTGACCGCCTGCACAAACAAGGAAGTTGCTGTACAAATGCATGGAGGTACCGAGTGGTAACAGAGTATTTTTAGTAATGCATTTGTTGTAAAACCTTGGGATGAAAAGGAGCGTTCCTCTTGCCACAGGAAAAGCAAAATGGCAATGTTTGATGCAAAATGTAAAGTCTGTTCCATACGTATTTATATGGATGTAAAGCAATCCGGATGTAATAAGCTAATTAAAATATGTCACACTGTATGATCAATTAGAGTTACAAGCCCTAAGCTTTGATCTCCAGGGTTAACTTTGGAATGAAGATGGATTATCCACTTGTTACTTTCCAAGTTTATTTGGAAATTAATTTAAAACAAAAATCCCCAAAACATACAATAAAGATTAATGAGACTATTAGCAGGCTATTTGCCACCATAACCTCTTAAATCCTATATACTTAGTTAACCAGGGTCCCCCAGTCTTCTATTGGTGGTCCCATCCTTTTTTCCTTCTACATGAAATCTCTTGGCCAAAAATAGCCAATCGACTATTTTCCACAAAAGGGCGCTAGTGTTCATGTGGTCATCTGAATAACAATAACAGCCAATTCATAAAGTAAACATTGTATATATTGTGGCTTGTGTGGAGTGGTGTAAAGTAACTAAGTACATTTACTCAAGTACTGTACTTAAGTACAATTTTGACGTATTTTTACTTTACTTGAGTATTTCCAGTTTTCAGTACTTTTACTTCTACTCCACTACATCTCAGAGGCAAATGTAGACTTTTACTCCACTACAATTATTTGACAACTTTAGTTACTAGTTACTTTTCAGATATAAATGATGATATTAAGAAACATACATTAACCACTTTAACCCTATTTTATACATAGGATATTTGAAAATAGCCGATCTACAAGCACACAACGTGATGCGTTGTGAGCTTGTAGATCGGCTATTTTCAGACATGTTAGTACTTTTACTTTTGGTACTTAAAGTATATTTTGATGCCGATACTTTTGTATTTTTATTGCAGTATTGATACTTTTACTTAAGTAAAACATGCGAGTACTTTTTCCACCACTGCTTGTGTGTGCAGAAACACTGGCGATGTGAACACAGCATGATTGAAATGGGCAACACAGAATTGAGGTGACTGGCACAGGTACGTATTTTGGCACAGGTTCATGGACAGAGGAAAACAGTCAGCTGTTAAACTAACTAAACATCTGTCTCCAGTGAAAACCTGTTTCCAATTGCATTCCAATGCACTAAATGATCTCTTCAATGCCAAAATGAACATCCAAGCAGTTACAGTTCATTTAACTTTTACAGCAAGTCCTTAATGTGGACTGGCTGTATTAATTTGTCACAATGTGACCTTCATTTATCTCTACTTTCTCCACTGATTCAGCATCCTCCCTCCTTCTTTCCCTTCTCCATAAAGGCTGTGAAAGACTCCGAAATTGTCAGACGTCATTGTTTACAACGGCTGTAGCCACACTGGATGCATCAATGTGTTGACGCATCTTTCAGAGCTCGTTTCTATTTTGGAATTGGAGCGTTGATGCGCCGCACAGACCATCCAAAATCTGTTACAATGCAGAAAGCTAACCTCTTTTTATTCCAAACTTGTATTGCAGTGCATACTATGTATGTTTGTTTTGACTGGTTTGACCATTCTAGAAACATTAATCTGTATGTCAGGGCCTTAAGTCTCTCTCTCTCCTCCTTTCTCTCATCTCCTTCTCCCCTTTCTTTTTTTTAAAAGACATTTTGGCTGCTTTTCTGCCTTTATTCAATAGTACAGTGGAGCGAGACAGGAAACAGGGAGAGTCAGGAATTGAACCCGGGACTCACTATCAGCCTAAGTGGTGCACGCCTTAACCTCTCGGCTATCGGCGCCACAATACGCATCTCCTTCTCCCTTTTCACCCCCTTCTCTCTCCCAGTGTTCTCCTCCTCACCTGAAGTCCCAGTCGTACTCTCTTGGTGACCGCCGTCTCAGGGAAGATGGCCTCCACATGGGGCACCAGCTTGGTGCTCAGCCGGCCGCCCTCCGGGCCAATCAGGTCGCTCTCCTGCTGGACGCGGGAGACCACGGCGAAGTAGAGCGGGAAGTCGGTGGAGATGATGCGCCGGATTCTCTTCTTCTCGAGCTCCTCTTGGCTCTCCAGGTCTACAGAGGGGAAAGGGATGGGGAGAACGAGAGGGGAAGAAAGGACAGAATCCGAATCCGTTTATTGGTCAGGCATGCAAGGATCATAAAATTATATAAATCCAAGATGGAAAAGGAGGAAATAATCATGAGAAATAAGCAAGATATCAACTATTGCCCAAATAGGCATGCACGGTATAAACTTTACAGAATCAAGACCACATCACTGTTTTGCACTGACGTTTCCCTAAGTCTGTTTCTGTCTTTCTCTGTTCTCTCTCTCCCTCTTTCTCTCAGTGTTTCGGTCTATTAATATCCTCATCTCTCTCTCCCTCCCCTTCTCTGTGTGTGTGTGTGTGTGTGTGTGTGTGTGTGTGTGTGTGTGTGTGTGTGTGTGTGTGTGTGTGTGTGTGTGTGTGTGTGTGTATGTGGGGGTGTGTTTGTGTGTGTGTAAAGGGAAAGGTGTGCACATGCAATGCTACAGTAAATAGAGGCTGTCATTAGAGGACAATTTCCCCCCCCAGCAGCTCTATCCATCTCCATAACACTGACCTTCATCCATGCCATTCAGAATGGTTTCCAGCACTTCGTCACCATAGCGGTTGCGATGCTCCTTCCATACGGAGCCGTTCTCACTGCGGAGCACCACCAGCTCACGGTCCCCTCGGCCCAGAGCAGCAAAATGGGGTATTTCCACTATCACTGGGCTGTGGAATATGACAATAAGTCATAAGCATATGACTGCAATCAGATAACATGATGCCTCTTTTCTGATGATGGATGGATGGATGGGTGGCTCACTTCTGGATAATTGTTAAAAAAGTTCATGTTTTGCTCATTAGACCTCTATGAACATAATATGACCTTTAATAATATCAATTTCGGCGCAAATCGAACCCATTCAAGTCATGTGTAAATTGATTTGAATTACCGTAGTTAGAATCCATAAGAGTATAGGATCAAATAAACGCTTACACATTTTCAAGTAAGAAAATGGAAAAATGGAAAAAATCCAATTCTATCGATGCCATTCTATCCCTTCTATTCTATCATTAATTTCTGATGACAGCCTTAAACCAAAGTGGAAAAAAACTTGATATTCTATTATCAAAGTATCAAAATATCCTTGGAAATAAATAATTCAGTCAGTGATGTTCAGTGAACACAAAGAAACATATCCCTTCTCACTTGTAGCCAAGTGATCTGTGTACACACTGTGTCCTACAACATCTCTAACATCTGATATCTTCTTTTATGTGAGGAAAACCAATTTATTTTGGGGGCAAAGTTATTAATATTGTTTTGCAGAAACAGTTATGAAAATTAATATAATAATGGTACATGATGTACCTTTCCATCCATAGCGTTTTTCTGACACAGTAATTAAGAATGAATAATAATGAGTATAACAGAAGCTAAAGCATAGATGTAAATCAACACACACACTAGGCCTGTCCCCGACTAAGGATTTGTATAGTCGAATCTGATTGGCGACTAATTGCCAATAGTCGACTGGCAGTTTTTTTTTTGCATGATTCGACTGAGATTGGCAGTCGAATCAGTCTGATTCAACTTCCAATCTCTCAGTCAAATCATGCAAAAAATATGTTATGCAATAGAGGAACATTCCATTTGGCTGTAGGGGTGCATAGTGCCTGATTTAACATAATACAGGGTCCCCACACATTTTTACCAATGAATTTCCAAAACTTTTCCAAAACTTTTCCAGAATATTTAACCCAATTTCCAGGCCTATATAACAATCATTCAGCACAATAATAATAATACTCCTATGTACAATTCCCAAAGACCAGTGTAGCAAAAATAAAGCATAGAATGGTATAATTTCATTCCAAACTTCGTGCCAAATGTACTGACTAACTACGCATCACGCTGCAGCACGTTGTGAGCTTGTAGATCTGTTATTTTTGTCACGTCCGTTATAGAGCCCGACCGATGCCAGATTTTTTATTCCGATACCGATTTTGGAGAGTCCTAGACCACCGATACCGATGTTTTGACCGATATATTGTCAGAATCTTTTACGTTTCCAAATCAATTTGAAAACCTTGGATTTGTAATAAAGTTAACAACATTTAAACAAAAAGCAAGCAAATACAGGGTTTCCTGCAGGAAAAAAGTTAGGCCCGGTGCTAGGCCAGGGGAGACTCATGCGCGCCGATTTTTTTTGCATTTATTCATTAATTCTGATGAAAAACATGACTACATTATGCTATTGTTAGTCACATTTATTCAACATTGGGTTTGGACACAGGTTTCACTTAGAGCAAAGGTATTATAATATGTTACTCTCTACCTCCCCCTACAGGCTGGTATTATAATATGTGACTCTCTACCTCCCCCTACCATAGAGTTAAAAATAATAGAGAGGGCACCGGATATCGCCTCCCATCCACTTGCATTGAGTTGCTCACCCAGCGCATGTGCCTATTTGAACCCTTCTTCCGGGTTGGAAACGTATTGGAAAATGTGATGGGCGAGGCCTATTTGGGGCCTCGAACGCGTCACTGAAGATTCTCGAAGCCCCATGGCCTCGTTCACATACATTGGCCACACCTGCAATACCTCAAATGGCCAGCATGTTCAATTGGCTTCAATGAAACCACTGGGTTCTGGGGGCTTGCCCCCTACAGGCTGGTATTATAATATGTTACTCTCTACCTCCCCCTACAGGCTGATATTATAATATGTTACTCTCTACCTCCCCCTACAGGCTGGTATTATAATATGTTACTCTCTACCTCCCCCTACACTACAGGCTGGTATTACAATATGTTACTCTCTACCTCCCCCTACAGACTGGTATTATACTATGTTACTCTCTACCTCCCCCTACAGGCTGGTATTATAATATGTTACTCTCTACCTCTCCCTACAGGCTGGTATTATAATATGTTACTCTCTACCTCCCCCTACAGACTGGTATTATACTATGTTACTCTCTACCTCCCTCTACAGGCTGGTATTATAATATGTTACACTCTACCTCCCCCTACAGGCTGATATTATAATATGTTACTCTCTACCTCCCCCTACAGGCTGATATTATAATATGTTACTCTCTACCTCCCCCTACAGGCTGGTATTATAATATGTTACTCTCTACCTCCCCCTACAGGCTGGTATTATAATATGTTACTCTCTACCTCCCCCTACAGGCTGGTATTATAATATGTTACTCTCTACCTCCCCCTACAGGCTGGTAGACAGGCTGGTATTATAATGTGACTCTCTACCTCCCCCTACAGGCTGGTATTATAATGTTACTCTCTACCTCCCCCTACAGGCTGGTATTATAATATGTTACTCTCTACCTCCCCCTACAGGCTGGTATCATAATGTGACTCTCTACCTCCCCCTACAGGCTGGTAGGGCCTGTAATAAAGGCCAATCAAAAAGAAGGCCATCAAATAAAACGCAGATTTTTAAGTCCACGGAAATAATGAATTTAACTTGAAGGTTAAGGATGATTTAATTTTAATATAGTACAAGAATAGTGTAACTATCTGTAAAATATAACCCATTTATTTCATAAAATTATGTATTGGGTTATAGCCTATTTGTCTCAATATTTGTCACATTCAGCCCTGGACTTCACTGACTGTAGGGGTCACATTAATCACATTAGAATCACAGATTAGAGATGTTATATATTTTCCCCTATTTTATATTGTATTTTTCACTATTTAAAATATAGTATTTCTTAATTTTTAATAATTATAGCTTGTAGATTGCCTTTTTTCACCATTTGAAATTGTTTTAAAATAAAAGGAACAGTTTTCCCAACCGACAGAGAGTCAGAGACAATATTTAGCCTATATATGGTTCTGTATTAGTGTATGAGTCAGTTTTAGCAGATTTCATTCTAATTGGCTACTGTAGACTGCCTATCAATTTCATGGGCCTGGGTAGGGCCACCTGGCCTGGCGGAGATCTGCCCTGTTGCGCAGCAGCACGTCAGCAAGTGAAGGAAATGAATAAATACAAATACACAATGTTTTGTTGGATAAATGCAAATGATTAAATCATACAAGTATATTTTGATGCCAATACTTTTGTACTTTTACTGAACATTGGCCTTTTACTTGTTGTAACAGAGTAGCCTATTTCTTCCCATGTTTGCTACTTTTACTTAAGTAAAATATGATATCTGACTACTTCTTCCACCACTGAATAGCGGAGCTTTTTTCACTCACTTTAGCCTACTGTTTGATGGTGGTCGTTTGAACTTTATAGGCTATAAATAAAATATGAAGTAATGAGGGTCTCACTATAGGCCTAGCCTACTGTGTTTAGAACAATCCTCAAATATGAAGAACAAAGTGATGTGCAGTAGCTGATGTGTTGTCCGTCCACTATAGGTACAGTATTTGATAATCCAAGTTCCTCCACTCTTTATAAAACGTTTGACAATAAAAAATAATAGCCTATACTATAGATGTATATCGAACAGGCACAAATAACTATTTGTTTTTCACTCTATGACAAAGCAGTGTGCAGATCTCAACCAGGTCCACAATGGAAACAAGTTCCTTTAGGGTTTTTTGTGTTATCCTTTTAACAACCATTGTAAAATCCTACCTCTGTACTGTTTACAAAGTATTTAATCAATAAATAAAAAACAATAAAAAGTGTTTGGGGGCGGGGCACAGCCGCGAAACCTCGCTCAAATAGAGACCCTGCGAGCGAAAATAGGAGGGGTGGACGACGTCGTTGCACGGTTCGTTGTCGCTCGCGGTAGGTCAGGACGGTCTCATCGCCCGCTCGCGTCGCGTCACGTCGCATCGCTGGCGAAAAACTACTTATGTTACATATTTCGTGTAATGTTATACATGTTTATGAAAATGTTTTGTATTAAAATAAGAAAATTGCCAAAAACAATGCATAGCCAAATATTTTTCCAGGACCCTTGATAAATTCCAGGACCTTTGATCAATTTCAAACCTTTTCCAGTACTGGATTTTTTTTATTTTTATTTCAAAATATTTCCAGGAATTTCATGACCGTGGGGACCCTGATAATACTATTGGTTTCTCCCAATAAATCATGATGTATATCCTATTTTTGGCAAACTATTAGTTAATTAATATAAAAAACTAGGCCAATCTCTCAGTCAAAAAAATAATAATAATATAAATATAATATAATTATAATTCGACTAAGAGACACGCAGTCGACTCGGACCCCCCGCGACTAATTAGTCGACTATTCGACTAGTCGAGAGACACGCAGTCGACTCGGACCCCCCGCGACTAATTAGTCGACTATTCGACTAGTCGAGGTCAGGCCTAACACACACGCACACAGCAAAAATATGTCAATTAAAAAACATCACAGAAGAAACATTTTACATTTTGTCTTCCCATACATACTACATGATATCGTCGCTGTCGGGTGCAAACCTTGTACGTCCAAAGCCGTTACTTTTCAAGGGATGGAAAAAAGAACCAATGGATCCAATGTAGTAATTATTCACTCAAATAATTTTCATTTGTTAAAGGGATATTTCACCTTCAAATAAAATAAACAAAAACAATATATATAAAAACTAAATGAAAAAAGTAATGGAAAAATCACGGCACCCATATGGAGATTCAAGGTTTCTGCCCGACAGCAACGATACGTTTCATACACGTTTCTTTTTCAAACTAAACGACTCACCCGAGAAACTGCATACTGGACGGACCCAACGAGATGATGCGGCTGGCCAGCCCCTCCCCCTCCACCAGCGGAGGGGGAGTGGTCAGTTTCTGGGGTTTGACCAGCCGGCAGGTGATGCGCGTGGGCGCGGCGCAGGTGCGAGGAGGGATGATGACTCGCAGGCCGTGATGTCTGCTGCCTCGCATGGAGCCTCCCCGAGCGTCCACCATGAAACTCACCAGAAAGCTGAGAGTCCCAAAACAAAATAGTAGTATGAGGTCCAATGATGTAAGTACAGTCTTAACCACATTAAACCCGGCGTTCGGTTTCTCACTTTTTTCCCCCCACAATTTTCTAAATGTTTCAAACCTTTCAAAAATTGCTACATTTTCCAAAGTTGCTAAAATAGCAGATCTATAAGAATAAAATAGGGCTTAAGTGGTTAAATCATATACTCTGCTCATGTTGCTCGAGATACACTTATTGATTTGGACATCTTGAGCCAGAAGGTTTCAGATATTCAACTGTTGTTATTAAGATGACAGGGTTTCCGTCTTAACTCATTGAGTGCCACTGACGTGTTTCACGTGTTTTACCGCTATGGCGCAACGTGCCAATGACGTGTTTGACGTGTTTTTTTTTTTGAAAAACATGTTCAGAACCCAAGATATCATTATCTGAAGATTTGCAGCTCCATCCACTCCTTGTTTAACTTATAACTGAAAAAGTCTGTATCTCGCTTCCTAGGCACTTTTTTTTTACCTTGAAAAAATCTCTGGCACTGGGACAACATAGCCCGAAATAATTCTGGCAATTCTGGCACTCAGTGAGGTTAAGTACTGTTGGTTGTGGTTGAAATGATGCTCACAAGAAAAAAAGAAAAAAATCACAATGTAACAACTGATCCATTTGTGGGTAAATACAGTATATGTATTTTTCTTTTTTCAGGACTGCAGAAAATGTATGTGGATTGTTTTGCTGATGGGGTTGGACTGGTATGGTAGTCCTCCAAACTAGTACAGTACAACAGTCAACTGTTAACTCCAGTACATAATACATTTACAAATCTATTATTATCAAATAAAAGTGGTCACAAGCATACAGCCTTACAGTATATCCATTACCAGTCGATAGGCATTAGAATGGATAGGTTAGCAGGACAATACCCAGCATGCATTGCATGACAAGTGGAGCCAAATAGACCTCAATCGCCATTACTAAGCCCCCTCCCATATCCTTAATTATAGTTATAAGCATAAATACTCACAATGCTTTATAACAATAATCATAACACATTATAAAACATTGTATAATGACTTATAAGGTCAAGCATTATTCATTGTAATCTGCTTACATCACTATATACTTACAGCTAAGCACTCATAATGCAATCATAACACATCATAAAGTTTTTTGTAATGACTTATAAGGTCAAGTATCCGAATACTTCTTAATTACTGGTCACTCACAGACGTTTCCTCTTGACCAGGATCATAGTGTATCATAATTGTCATAGATATAATACAATTATACAGTATTATAAGCAAATTAGAATGCATTAGAGGCATGTTTATAATGCATTATAAACATCTCATAATAAACAGCTCAGTTAGGGGCAAGCACCAGTCGATCGAGAGTGCTGATGCTACACTGGCGAACGATCTGAATGGCTTCAACATAAGGTTCGAGGCTAAAATGCTAGCGCTAGCCTGGCAGCTGGCAGGGTTAGTCCTACACTACGGACAATGACGGAAGGGAGTGCTCCTCCCTCGCAGCAGAGAACACGCTCGTCTTCTCTGAACAGGACGCGAGGAGTGTGTTGAAAAGGGGGAACACCAGGAAAGCAGCCAGCCCAGGCATACGGCATCTCCGGGGCCGGGTCCTCACAACCTGCGCTGATCTCCTGGCGCCTGTATTCACCACCATATTCAACCTCTCCCAGGCCCAGTCCGTGGTCCCCACATGCTTCAAGAGGCCCATCATTGTCCCTGTACCCAAGAATGCCTCCCCAGCCGGCCTGAACGACTACCGCCTGGTAGCGGTCATGAAGCGCTTTGAGAGGCTATATAGGATCACATCTGCTCCGCTCTCCCCAGCACCTTGGAACCCGCACTGCAATTTGCCTACCATCCAAACAGATCCACCGACGACGCCATCTCCCAGATTCTACACGCCACCCTCTCCCACCTTGACAACAACAAAGAGGGGGGGGGGGGGGCTATGTTAGGCTGTTATTTATTGATTACAGCCCTGCCTTTAACGCCGTAGTCCCAACGAGGCTGGCTAGCAAGCTGGCATGTCCTGGGACTGTACCCTGCGGTGTGTGTATATGACACACAACTGCCAGATCCCAAGTGGTCAGGGTGAGCAGTCACACCTCTACCACCCTCCCCCTAAATACTGGAGCCCCCCCAGGGTTGCGTACTGAGTCCTCTGCTGAACTCCTTGTACACCCATGACTGTGTGGCCAGACACAGCTCAAACACCATTGTAAAGTTTGCTGACGACACAATGGTGGCCCTATCTCAAACGAAAACGAGGGGACCTATCTGGAGGAGGTGGCTGGCCTGTCGCAGTGGTGCCAGGAAAACAGCCTCTTTCTAAATGTCCAAAAGACCAATGGGATGATCGTGGACTTCTGTAAACAGAGGCAGAGGTCTTACATGCCCCGCCTAATCAACATGGAACCAATGGAGAGGGTGAACAGCTTCAAGTACTTCGGGTGCACTTGGAAAATGCACACAGAAACTGTGACAAAAAGGCAAGATAATGCCTGTACCACCTCAGGCAGCTGAGGACATTTTACGTCTCATTCTCAGAGAAGGCCCTGTAGTCTTTCTACTCAGCTACAACCCAGAGCATCCGGGCAAAGGCCATCTCTATGGTATGGAAATGGCTCTTCCCAGGATCTGCAAGTGCTGCCGAAGGTGGTGAGGTTGGCTGAGCACACCACAGGGAGCTCCCTCCCGTCCCTGCAGGACATATACGACAGCAGGTGCTTGAGTAGGACAAAAAGGATTATAAAGGACAAACAACATTCTAGAAAGAGTTTTTCCCTGCAGCCGTCAGAGCCCTGATTGAGGACAAGGTAAACAAAATATATAATAATAAGACAAATAAATACAATAAATCTATAAATCAAACAAAAACTAAATGAATACTGTAAGAATCCAGAGCAGCTACTCAAAATGTACAATGTACCGTACATAGCCAAGTGAACTAGACAGGTGAATTTGATGTCTTCTGCCTTCTTGCAAATTCCCCATTGCTGCTAAAAATATCACACCTGCCTTAAGAGGTTCATCATACCTGTACTTTTCACATTATTTTATCAATATTCTTCTTATTTTTGTTTCTTTTAGTATTTGTATTTTATTATCTTGTTGTTATATTGTATTTTTGTGTGAGCACAGTCTTTTGCGAAAGATGTCCCACCTAACATTTCGCTGCTTGTAGTTGTACCTGTATAAATGAGGGACAAAATAAACCCCACTTGATGCTTTATTCATGGGCTTCATAAAGTGTCACCATGTCCTGCAACCCATTCTGAGTGCAACCATTATCAATAACATTTGCATAACTAATGACCTGTAACTTGTTACTAAAAAGAGATCCTGTGTGATAAATTCACAAATATTGGATTCATTAGGAGGGAAAGCCTTTTAAACAAAGCCCAGAGTCCAGCTACAGCTGTGCCTCTGGGACAAAGTGTTCTTCATGATTTATACCAAATCCAACGTCCTTGCCCACTGCCACAGAACTGTATTTTATTATACCTTTATTTATATGGGCAAATCCCGTTGAGATACAATATTTTTTTTCCGAAGTAGCCCTGTCCAACGTAGCAGCAGTACAAAACGTTACAACAAATAAAAACAACATCATAAAAAACAAGACAATAAAAGCAACACATTACAGTGTAGCAAATAACATAAAGCATTAAAAGCACAGAAAACAGACAATAAGAACTCAAAATATACTGGTAAGGGAAGCAGTTGCAGTTGCTGTTTCTCAAGTCACCTTTGAATATTATGTAAAAAACTAAATAAAATCCTCCGCCTCTCAAGAGAACCCTGACCAGCATTCAAGACAAATACAGAAGTTGCAGACAACACAGCAATACACAGTAAAATCCGCAAAGGATAATGAATGGTGAGCCGATTAGGTCTTTAGGTCTTTATCACCTGAAGGGTTTTATTTCTCAACAATGACCGGGCGCTGCACGCACCATTCATTATCCTGCTTATTACATGGCTACCTAATAAGGCAATTAATATCATGACCCAAAGTGTAACAACAAAACGATTATGGTAAAGAAAATAACTGATTCCATTATGCCAGGTGCGTCCAGCGCAACGCGGTCTGCTCGCAAAACTCTGGTAGGAAGTGTTGCTCAAATATGAATCAATATTCTTTTTACTGCATTGCCTATTTCCCGTCTCAAATGTTTTCAGACACTTTCTTAGTGTACTGTTTAGCCGTAAAATGACATTGTATGATTATTTATAATGGCTGCCATGTTGAATATGGAACAAAACAAGCGGATTGACCGTCTGATTAATGGATTGATTGATTCAGGTGCACACTCTCCGTCTACAGCCAGAAATAACAGACCGATTAATGCCGGGATTGACCAATCAGAATTGACCAAGCCGTGTAATAATCAGTGTTAATTTATCCACATGTACAGTAACTCTGAGAGTTTACAAATGTAACCAAATGGACCCAAAAGGGTCCATTTGGTTACATTTGTGTACTCTCAGAGTAAAATTAACACTCAGGATTTGACTATGCAGAATAGACATTACACAGCATCTAAAAATCAAAGTGAAAGTAAGTCAGTTCAATACAAATGTTTCTTACCCGGTATGAATGGGGCTGGCCACTGGGCTGACGTTGTCGGACGTCTCTGTAGCAGGACTGCTGGGGATCAGAGAGTCCTCGTCATAGTCCTTTGGTAAGGGGGTCGGAGTGTGCTGAAGACAGATCCAGAATCAGTTTATTGGCCGAGTACGTTCACACATGCTCATATGTCACACACGCCATACACGCAAACACGCATGCACACATACAGGAAGCAATTCGAGTTTGGTGGGTTATGATCAAACAAAAACACAATCAAGAAATAGGGATATAAATGTAAAATAGAATAGAAGGAACATACACTATACAGTATATTCATAATTAATAAGAAATCAGATGAATGCACTGACTGACTGTAGCATACTGAATCTATACACAATGCATAAATAATACATTCTAACTCAGCTGATAATATACATTGTTAATGCTGTACAGTATTAGCAATTCAACTGTTTTTAATTAACACTAATTATGAAATTATTGTTTGAAATTATGTTGAGGGACAAAAATTATAACAGGAAAACAAAACATGTGATGTACTGTATGCAGTGAGTGTGTGAGGCATTTCAGACAAGAAATGGAACAAACTTAATATTCCGATATTCATTCAACTCGTATTGAACAAGCATAAAGAGACCCAGGCTTACAAAACACAATACATCCTCTGACCATAATGCAGTATGTTCATAATATGTAACAGCAGTACGCATACCTGATCCAGTAGAACTGTCTCTGGAGAAACACAAGGAATTCTGGGAATCGCAGGAGAATAGGGCCTAAGGCACATGGAATGAGAATAGAGGTATTAGGGTCAAAGATGTAAGACTACTGAGATGCAGTTTCACTTTGATTATTGTTAAAGTACATTATCATGTCATGTCTCATGCTATCTCATGATCACTATGACACACACGCACGCGCACACGCACGCGCACACGCACACGCACACGCACACGCACACACACACACACACACACACAGTGCTGGAAGGCAACTAAGTGCATTTACTCTAGTACTGTATTTTTTAGGTACTTTTACTTTACTTGAGTAATTAAAATGTTTTGATAGATTATATACTTCTACTCCACTAGGCCTACATTTCAGAGGCAAATATTATGCTCCACTACAATTATTAGAAAACCTCCATTACTAGTTCCTTTAGAATATCTTATTTTGAAAATAGCTGCACAGTGCAACATTCCAGGCGCAAACTTACGTGGTACCCAGGCCACCCTCAAACTCTCGGAGGGTCTTCTTAGGTGACAGGAAGTCATCATCCTGGTCCTTGAGGTCATCGAGTTTCAAGTAGCGACCTCCGTCCATCCCCAGCAACTCATCTCCTGCAAGCAACACACGCATGTAAGACGGCTGGAGACGGATGGAGGACAGACAGAGAACAAATCACAGAGCACAGACAAAAAAACAACAAGAAAACAACAAGAGAATACACTGCGGAAAGTATCAATCTTAACAGTCTTAACTTAATCTGCCTTCAAAGTTGACTTAACTTGACTCATATTGTTCCCCCCAGTGCATCTAGATTTGCTCTAATAATTACTATTACTAACGCTTAATCTATTCTCTGTTGTACAACAATGTCAAGTAAGCTATTTTTGGTGAACGACACCATCTTACAAAAGTATAAATCTGGCTTAAGAATCACTTTGGGCATCGTCTAGAGAACATTCTCTAACTGATGGTGTCTCCCCGTTGGGGGAATAAGCTTCAAACAAAATGATTACTCCTATTAGTAAATTATTTCCCCGTGATTTCAGAACAATAGCATGTTGATAGTGAATACGAGATTAAATGAGTTGTTCAGATTGACATTTTTTGCAGTGTAATGAGCGGAGCACAGGGTTAATTGTCTTATTCATCACAGCATCTTCCTTCCCGTCCCTTCATGATCCCAGAAAAGCGATGGAGTCAAACCGAACAACAAGTAGAGCCGATGGAGACCAATGGAGTGAAAAAAGAAGCTAGGTAAGACAGTGAATCTTGACGTGATTAGACACACTGCATGGACGGCAAACTGCAAGGCACCTGCTAACAGCATGTTACTGAGCATGCCCACTAGAGATGAAATCACATGGAGTGATGGTTGTTTCTGTTTAGGAGAGAATAACTTGGTTATTTAGGGAGGGATATTTTCAAATAACTTATGATGGATATTTTCAAATAACTAAATGATGATGATGATGATGATGATGATGATAATACTAATAATAGACTAATGGTGCACTATTCAGAACAGATACAAATATCTCAATAACAAAAGTAAACCAATAACAAACACTAAAAAACGGATTTAAAGTTTGCAGGAGTGGCTTGTTTTGAACAAAATGCCTCAATCATAAATGCAGCGTCCGAACACATCCCCACTAGGCCCAGGAAGACATGGCACCCTTTCACATTGTCCTTTTATAGCGCCGACAGGAGTCAGATTTTCTAAATGTTTTTTTTATATTACTCCTACAGATATTGTCCAAACATCACGCAAATCGGTACACATTATCTCTATAGTCATGTGATCAAGACGGACGATTTTTCATATTCCATCCTGATTAGCGAATTTCGAACATTGCTGGCCTACAATAACCCAACTGACCTGGCGGAGGCCTGTGCTCCGAGGAGCAATTTTTCTGGTTTTGAGAGATGGGGAGATGGGGGAGTGTAAACAGCCATTGCGTTCGTGCTGTTTGCTGAGCAGTTTCTCGACTGTGTAATTAGGTTATGGATCAATTAAGCTACATGAGCTCGAATGTTCAGGAGAAACAGCAGCACCAGCAACAAATTTGGGATCGGATTTTCCTCTAATGGTGAAATTCTGTAGTCCTGCATGTTAACATGAGTCGGAGGACAGATGTAGACTGAATGCTGGTAAAAGGAAAATGTCACGGTCACATGCCAATGAACGACTGATGGTGTTTTCACATTAAGCTTTGACAAAGTGACTAACAAAGTGGAGAGAGAGAGAGGAGAGAGTAGGGGTAGACATGAAGAAAAGAGAGGGAAAGGGGAAAGGGCTAGTAACCTTAACCAGAGAGAGAGACAGTGAGCAAGTGAGCTAGAGAGAGAGAGAGAGAGAGAGAGAGAGAGAGAGAGAGAGAGAGAGAGAGAGAGAGAGAGAGAGAGAGAGAGAGAGAGAGAGAGAGAGAGAGAGAGAATAACCTTAACCCTGGAGATTAATAGTGTACCCCTATCCCTAGAGAAAGCTAAAAAGAGAGAGACAGAGAAAGAGAGAGTAACCCTAAAACTAGAGAGAGAAACCCCAACCCTAGAGTGAGAAAGAGAGAGTGAAAGAGATGGGGAAAAGACAGAGACAGATGAAAACAGAGAAAGAGAGAGAGAGAGAGAGAGAGAGAGAGAGAGAGAGAGAGAGAGAGAGAGAGAGAGAGAGAGAGAGAGAGAGAGAGAGAGAGAGAGAGAGAGAGACAGACAGAGAAAAGATTAGAATACTGCATGAGAAGATGGGAGTCAGAGGAACGGACTGGGAAAAAAAATCAGCAACACGCAGATCGGGAAAATGAGAAAGTGCAATTGCAATGCGAGGCACAAGTTCACGACGAGCCACCGGACAACCGACAAAACAGACAGGTGCAGCACAGACACAGTCCTACCTAACGTTAGCTGGGCAACCCCTACAAAACAAATGGAAACAGGTCATTATGTAGAGTCATATAGACGGTTTCAACAGTCTATTGTTGCTAGGAGTCTTTATAACATTCGGTCGACTGTTTAGGGTTAGGGTCAGGGAAAATTACCACAACTGGTAAGAATGGATTCAAAAAATCTTATGGACATTTTTATGCAGGTTAGCTGCTTGCCAGATTAACCTAACCAGATTTCATATCCCAGGGCAACAGTTACTAACCCAATGTTCACAAAGACTGTGTTATTGCTTATAGCCTGAAACCATCTATATAAATAATTAAACTCTTGGTGGTAAGGTCATGTGTTTAATGGCACAAACAGTCATCTTTCACCATGACACAGAGTCATAGCTGAAAATGACTGATCAAAATAGAGCAATAGATTTAAGCAATAATACACTTAACCACACCAATCTACAAGCTCGCAACGAGACCCATTATGAACTTGTAGATCAGTTATTTTCGCCGAAACGTTTTGGTGGAGAGGGAAAAAAGGAGGGGGCCAAGTATTAGACCCCTGGGGGACCCTGGTAAATGTTGTATATAGGGTTTAAGTTTGTGCTATACCATCAAATATTGTTACTGGTGTGTCTATAACCACAGCACACCAGTGCCAACATTATGGTCCTGCACAAACTTCAGTGTATTATTGTGGATGTGAATATACCACAGTTTCATTATCAAGATTTATGATTGGATGTCAAGACAATGATGACACAAACTTATTATGAAAGTTGATTCCACAAAGAAGAATAGTTCCATCATTCCTTTCTAGCGCATCCAGGTCATCGTTTTTAAGAGGGATAAACCATTTATTCAGCCCATTTGGGATATTTTTGGTGCAGGCTGGTCATCAGTTTTAGTGCTCTGTGTGCTTATGTTACTGGGGAATAGAGGCGTTTATTAGAATGCCTCTCAGCCAAATCAAACAGCGAGGTTGGAATTAACTGTGGTATAAAGTGCTTCATCTGCAGCCAAATTTGCCAGCCTACCCTCATCCTCTGAAACATCCAAAACCTCATCCACTGTCTCAGGAAAACTCATCCGATGCTTCTCTGTTGTGATCTGCAGAGAGAGAGAGAGACAGACAGATAGACAGAGACAGAAAGAGAGACAGATAGATAGACAGCGACAGAGAGGAAAAAATAGACATGAGAGGACAGAGGGAGGGTGAAAATGACAAACGTGATTTCTTTTCTCCACAAGCATGAGAGCAGAGCCAGACCGATAATGTTTTTTTAGGCCGATGCCGATATTCTGAAAGAGATATATCGGCCGATATATTTATATACGTATACAACATTTTTTGCACAGATTGTCAAATGTGGTTGTCAAACAGTTGTGACAAATATGAAATGGAGGCAGGATATTTTACAGTTTAACTAATTATTTATTCTGTATTGTCCGAAATGAAATCAGTGCACTGAAACAGTAAACTTGACTGGGGAATTTAATCATTATAAATGCAAATAAATAAATGATAACATTTCTAAATAAGTAGTTCTCAAACATTTTCATGTCAAGGACCCCGAAATTGATATGTATTGTATTGTATTTGAACATTTGTCAAAAGAATTTAAAAATAGCAGATCTACAGTAAAAGCTCATGTGTGAGGCATTTTGTGAGCTTAGGATCAGCTATTTTCAAAAGGACATATTAAGTGTTTAAACTGTTCCTTATTTTGCTAGGGACCCCCTGGAAACCCCCCCCCCCACCCCCCTCTGGATGAAGATAGTCCAATATCGGAAGATACAATCGGCCGGGCTCTACGTGAGACACTGAAAACATGATCAATGTTTTGTAGCAGAATCCATCGTTTGAAAATACCAGTCATACTGTTAGCGTCAAGGTTGCATGCTGCCTTGCGTGAAGACATGACAATCATGTGTGAATTTCCTGTGTTACTCACAGCAGACACCGACTCCTCTGTGACCAGTTTCAACACATCAATTACAGAGATGTAGCCAAGCCGCTTAGCAATGCCCAGGGGAGATGTCCCATTCTACACAAAGAAAAATCAGATGTTTATCGCACCCGTTATCCAGCAAGATTCAATGCCATGTTATAACCACTTAAGCCCTATATCGTCGTACGATGAATAGCTAAAATAGCCGGTCTAGATGGTCTTTAATTCTTAATTATTCTTTTTTTAATAATGTTTTTAACTTTTATTTTCGCATATTTTCACCCAAAATAGGGACGTCAGGGCTAAAGTGGTTAAACATGAAGACGGATGTGTCCTCCAAAATGCCAGGCAGTGTCACCAGAGGGCTGGGACTCTTTAGATGTTAAAGCAATTTCAGTTCTGCATCATACATGTACTCTCATGCCACGTACAGTACATATATACTTTTTTCCCTTTACTAGATAACAAATTATTGGATTTTGGAATGAAACATCATACAAATGAAATACAGTGTTGTTACTTTCGGGACAAGCTTCAAGGCTGGAGGTCAACATTTTTCCATGAAAATATCAACCTTCCAGGAACATTATCCTGTGCACCAGGAAAGTTATTGCAAATGTCAAATCGTAAGCCAATTTAATGATTCAATTCAATTTTCAAAGATAGGATTATTAGGATTATTTATTTTTTGGGGTGTGTGTGTGTTGGGGGGGGGGGGGGGCTTTTCAGCTTGACCAGAAAGTGAGAACTCTGACTCACAGCTAAGAAAAGATTGAGGCTTAAGGGGAAATTCAGACCGCTGCGATTTTTCTCCACAACATTCCAATGTTTCATTTATGCTCCGTAGTATGACATGTGTCATCCGTCCAAAACAGCCAATCTAAAAGCTCCACGATGCGTGGCGAGCTTGTAGGTCGGCTATTTAGGGTGCACGGCACTGTTGTACAACAAAGTATAAATCAGGCTTAAAACGGTTTTGAGTCGTCACAAATCCTTGGTTTGAAGTAGGCTTAAGAGTTGGATGACGAGAGATTCTAAAAGAGGGAGGGAGGCAGACTGGGAGACTTCTTTAAGTAAAGTACTGTAAATGTTTGTTTTGTGTTGCTTTTGTAATTCATTCAATCACCATATTACACATAGTGCAATTAGGATACATCTTTTCATGATGTTTCTGTCAAGGTGCAGGGAAAGGTTGGCGAAAATGGCAGGGGATGGCGATGAAAGGGGGAATTAAAATGGACGTTTTCTTTTTATTCTTTCCATTTTCTCCCAATTTAGTGGTCGTCAATTCCCCATGTGTCACTGCGAATCTCCACTGTTGTCCAGGGGAGGTGCAGACAACCACATGACCCCTCTGATACACATGCAGTCACCATCCACTTCTTCTCACCTGACAGCGAGGAGTTTCACTGACCAACCAGTAGGAGTCGCTATTGCAGCAACAGAGAACACAATCCCCTACCAGCTTCCCACCCCCGAACAAGGCCAGCTGTGTTCGTCAGGGAGCGTCTGGCCAAGCCGGAGGCACCGCTGCCTGGAATCGAACCAAGGCCTCCGCGGTGCTGAGCGAGGACTCAAACCCAGGGGTTTTACCTTCATGCCAGGAATCAATTCCAGGTGTTTTACCTTCATGCCAGGAATCGAATCCAGGTGTTTTACCTTCATGCCAGGAATCAAGTGCAGGTGTTTTACCTCTATTCCAAGAATCAAAAGCCGGGTGTTTTACCTCTATGCTGGGAATCGAACCCAGGTGTTTTACCTCTATGCCGGGTAGATATTGGACGATATGGAAATTTCATGTCACGATTATTGTGGTCAAAATAATTGCGATTTACGATATTATCACGATGATCAAAATATGCTTAAAATGCCACTTTTGTTAACCACTTGCACCCCAGCATCTACATTCTGGGGGGGACCATTAGCCAAAAATAACAGATGTACAAGCTCACAATGCATCACAACGCGACAGGTTGTGAGCTTGCAGAGCTACTATTTTTGACAAAGAGATTTGGTGTAAAAAAGCGGTCCCAGTACAGAGCCAACTCAGGTCCACTGTATTTCACTATGAATCTCTGCGATATGATTATTGTGAGCGTTTTCTATTGCAAATAATTTGATATCAACGATTATCGTCCCATACCTAATGCCGGGAATCAAACCCAGGTGTTTACCTCTACGCAGAGTATCGAACCTGGGTGTTTTACCTCTATGCAGGATATTGAACACGGGTGTTTTACCTCTATGCAGGGAATCAAACCCGGGTGTTTTACTTCTATGCAGGGAATCAAACCTGGGTGCTTTACCTCTATGCCAGGAATCAGAGCTTTGTGTTTTACCTCTATGCCCACCAGATGCCCTGTTGCAAGATGTGTTTTAAGAAGTGTCTCACCGAGGTAATCTCATTGGGCTGAGCACCACTCTTCAGCAAAAGGGTCACAATGTCAGTATGACCCTGTTGTGCTGCCTGGTGGAGAGGGGTATAACCCACCTAGAGAGACAGACAGAGACATGCAGGGAGGGAGAGAGGAAGAGAAGAACGGTGAGATTAAGGGACGGTGGGAGAGGACGAGAAGGACAGAGACATGCAGGGAGGGTGAGAGAGGAAGAGAAGAATGGAGAGATTAGGGGACAGTGGGAGAGGAAGAGAAGGAATGAGAGATGGGGACACAGAAGCAATAGACACAGATCATAAAGTATGAATTGTTGTTAGGAACCCTTCCATAGAAAATGGGATATAATATTTGATGCCATATAAATATTATATACACTGTAAATCCTGTCCGATAAAACGTCTACAGGTGCTTATTTGATCCACACATGCTTCACAACCAGAGCAGTGTTTGCATGTCCACCCGACACCAGTTCTGGGTAGTGGGCTTTCTGGTGGGGCGGGGGGCCTAAAAGCTAATTGGACCAATGCGAGAATTACTGCGTCCCTGCCCGTGGGTGTGTGCCCAGATTATGGAGATCCCTGCCGTCAGCGCAAAGGAAATATGTCAGTCACATTTCTCTGTTTACTGGTGAAGTATTTTCAGATACCAGGGATTTTGACTTGGTGCATTTCTCTCAGACACATTATAATAGAGAAGAAATTCATATACATATATAAAAAGGTAAAGATGGACAGAGAGGTCAGAGAAAAATGGAGTGAAAAGTGCAGTATCTGGGAGAGAAACAAAGAAAAATAGAAAGAGAAAGGGAGAGAGAGGTATACGTATACAGTGAACCTGCATTGTTTATCTCACACTGACAAACAACCATACACACAGTAAAGTCCTCAGTGTTAATTTAACTCATAGAGAGTACAAATGGATAAATGAACACTGAGGATTTTACGGTGTACAGTATGAGCTGAACAGAAACAGACAATGTTGGAAACAGACAATGTCTTGAGAGATTAATTGTTTAATACAATCCATGCGTATCAAACAATGTGTGCAGATTAGGCACACAGGGACAACAGTATACGCAAGAGAGAAATAAAGGCAAAAGGGGTGTGTGTGTGTGTGTGTGTGTGTGTGTGTGTGTGTGTGCACGTGCGTGCATGCGTGCGTGTGTGTGTGAATGAGAGTTCACGAGAGAGAGAGAGAGACAGAGAGGGACAGACAGAGAGAGACACAGAGAGAGAGACAGACAGACAGACAGACAGACAGACAGACAGAGACAGACATTACCCTGGTCTTGCAGTTCACATGAGCCTGCTGCTGTAGGAGAAACTTCACCATCTTGATGTTGCCATAGTGACAGGCCACGTGAAGAGGTGTGTAGCCCATCTAACACAGAGTGGGAAACAGTTTTCATCGCGTTATCACCTCATTAGCCCCATTGACCCTGCCCACCTTATTTTGGGCATGTTCGTACAGTATAGGCAAACATTTTATAACATTTTCCCAAATGTGTTAAAACAAAAAAAAGAAAAAAGTAATTTTCAAAAATTACAAAAGTCACATCCCGATGCGTTATGAGCTTGTACTGTATACCGTCTGTTTTCGCTATTCGTCACATGCCGATGCATAATAGGGCTTAAGTGGTTAAATAGAGGTTGTAAATCTCATGGAAAGAACTTGTGTAAACAAAATGCATTCAGAATAGTCATAATTGGCAGCTTGCCCTGGTGCTTTCATGCAGATTATCCCCTAGCAGAGTTAAAATGCTTTCCTTTGAATATGTATTGTTTCCAAGGAGCCTGCTGGATTATGACTACCTATTGTTTTTCCCCCTAAATATTGTTTTCCTTTATTGAAACAGTGGTGGCAGCACAGGTTTGAGGTTTCTGTCGGGCAGAAACCTTATACTGTATGTACAAAACAGTTGCTTTTCAGGAATTGGGAAAAAGAACGCATGTTCCAGTGGATTCAATGTAATCATTATTGAGTCACAAACTCTTGTTAACCAATTTAATTGGTTAAATATTAAATATTTATAAAACCTACAGACAAAGCTATATAATCACTTTCAAACTTGCCCTCATGATGCCGTTTTAAATGTATGTAATTTGTGTGGTAAAAAGACAAAACAAAAGTGTGTTGAATTGTTGAGATTATCTTGCTGAACAAAACATGTAACATAATAAGCGTTTGTTTTCTCAAAGCTTATTGTCTTAACCACTTTAACCCTGGCGTGGCGATGCAACACGTTGTGAGCTTGTGGAAAACAGAAATTTTAATAAAGAAGAATTAATTCAACCCGCCGTCGCTATTTTGGGAAATGTCTCTAGGCAAAAAAATGGGAAAAAAAATTTCAACAAATTTACATTTTCGCCTTTCACCATACAACAAATGATATAGCCCTGGTTAAGATATTACGACAAAGCTTACCCGTGAAGCGGCGTACACAGAGGCACCTTGCTTGACCAATGTATCTGCGATTCCCACATGACCCTCCTGGGCTACCAGATGTAGAGGAGTCAGTCCATTCTGGGGTACAAGGAGGGAATAGAGATTAGACACAGGAAATGGTTCTGTGAAATTAAACCGACACCACTGCTCACTCACCAGGGGTATAGTGGAGGGGGGCGGTGGGCAGCTGCACTCCTCCACCATATAACGATTTTTAAAGGTCATAATTCCAATTGTGCAGCAGGGGTCTTATTCATATAATTTCATTATACAGAAAGTTTACACAGTCTTTTAATGACGGAATTAATCTAATGCTCATAGGACTAGTGATAATTAATAAGAACCCGAGACAAAAGTTAATCCATGGATGGTTTTCAGTCAGATAATTATAACTTGAAGCTATGTTGGTCCGACAGTGACAACACCCTGGCCTACAAATCTAATTCCTCCACTGGGACCGAAGGAGTTATTCAAATGTGATGTGATACCTTGTTCCCCACATTGACATTGGCCTGCTTGGAGATGAGCAGTGCCGCGATGTCGGGTCGTCCCTCCTGAGAGGCCAGGTGGAGGGGTGTAATACCCTGGAGGGACTCGGCGTTGGCTGACGCCCCATTCTGCAGCAGACAACTGGCCACCTCCATCTGGTTCTGCTTGGCCGCTATGTGCAAGGGGGTGTAGCCATTCTACAGACAGAGAGACACGGGCACATGCACAGACAGACAGACAGACAGACAGACAGACAGACAGACAGACAGACAGACAGACAGACAGACAGACAGACAGACAGACAGACAGACAGACAGACAGACAGACAGACAGACAGACAGACAGACAGACAGACAGACAGACAGACAGACAGACAAGCATACAGTCACACAGACAGACAGACAGACAGACAGACAAACAAACAGACAGACAGACAGACAGACAGACAGACAGACAGACAGACAGACAAGCATACAGTCACACAGACAGACAGACAGACAGACAGACAGACAGACAGACAGACAGACAGACAGACAGACAGACAGACAGACAGACAGACAGACAGACAGACAGATAGATAAAAAGTATAATTTATAATTAAGGCATTTAGCAGATGCTCTTATCCAGAGCGACATACAAAGTGCAGAGTAAAAGGCATGAACACTAGTCAACCTACAACAAGGGTAAATGGTTACATAAGCAGAGTGCAAAGAAATCCATAATGTGCTACAAAGTAACTAGGATACGAGGTAAACATCAAACCTAGCATCTGAATAACCCACATGCTAATCTAATTGTGGTATATCTATTTATTCTATCTATCTCTAAATAAGATGACATAATGAGAACAAGTAACCAACAAACATCTGTACAGTATAACTAGTATCTGTCAAAACAACAACAACAAGAAGGGATACAAAGGAATGAGGAGTGCTAGGGGGTGATTTAGATCAGTGGCTCTCAAAGTGGGGTCCCCAGCAAAATAATATAGCGTCACAATCATTTTAACCACTTTAACTATTATTTGATACTTTATCTATTTAAAAATAGCAGATCATACAAGCTCATACAAGATCATACAAGATCATACAAGCTCATAGCGCGCACCAAGTGCCGCGCTATGAGCGTGTAGATATGCTATTTTTGAAAAATATTGAAAATGTGTGCAAATCTTTGAATATATATATATTTTTAAAGCGAACATTTTTAACTCAAATCTTTGCTTCTGGGGGTCCCTGGAACAACATTTTCGAGATGGAGGTCCGCGGCCAAAGACATATAGTAATTTTGGGGATCCTTGACATGAAAGAGTTTGAGAGCCACTGATTTAGATTGTGAAGAGGTGAGTTTTCAGATGGAAAATGGGGAGTGAGTCTGCAGTCCTGACTGAGGTGGAGGAGGGATTTGTTCCACAGCTTGGGAGCCAGGAGGGAGAAGAGTTTAGGATGCTTGGAGCATTGGCCATAGTGTTTTAATGGAAGGGACAAACCAACGTCCTGTGTTAGCCGATCTAAGTGTGCAAGAAGGGGGGTTAGAAGTGGATCATGTACTGAAGGTAAGGGGGCGCCATGCCCTTGATAGCCTCATAGGTCATCGCCAGTGTTTTGCACCAGTGAACGTAATACAAAAGAGGGATAGGTGGAAAAAGTCAGACAGACAGATAAACATACAGACATATACGTATACATACAGTCCATATAGACAATCATACAAAGAAACACACAGACAGATAAACATACATACATGCAGTCAGACAAAACGTAAAGTCAAACAAACAAACATACAGATCATTTAAACATCACATAGAAAAAGATGCATACAGTCATACAGACAAACAGTCAGTCAGTCAGACAGACAGACAGTCAGACAGACAGACAGACAGACAGACAGACAGACAGTCAGTCAGACAGACAGTCAGTCAGACAGACAGACAGACAGACAGACAGACAGACAGACAGACAGACAGACAGACAGACAGACAGACAGACAGAAATATACAGACAGACAGACAGACAGACAGACAGACAGACAGACAGACAGACAGACAGACAGACAGACAGACAGACAGACAGACAGACAGACAGAAATGTACAGTTAGACAAACAGACAAACAAACAAACAAACAAACAAACAAACACAATCAGTCAGACAAACATGCAGACACACAGACACACAGACAGGGCGTATACATTAGGCAGGAACAAGAACAGCCATCAAGAAAAACGCAGACACAAAAACACACTTATAGAAGTCATGTCAGTCCACAGGCTATACTGTAGGTGTCGTTTTATTCAAGTGTTGAATCGGTGGTGGGAATTAATCAGTTCATGTCAACTGTTCGGTGGAAGGGGATTGCACAATGAAGTGAAATGACACATTCATTTCCCAACCGCTAAATATTCGTTAAATCATTAACTGCATTTAATTATTCAAAATCTCTAAGTTGTAATGGAAGTGCTCCTTCCAAGGACTTAATTCAACCATTCTCTCCTTAGAAATTACCAAAACGTTTTGTGCTATAATCAATCACTTGGATAGATTGCATGTCAGATTGGTCTTACTCGGGCAGTACTGTGTGCAGATCCTCCTTTGCTAACCAGGAGTTTCACAACATCCAGGTTGTTGTGATGGACTGCTACGTGAAGGGGTGTCAGTCCATTCTATTAAACATACACACACACACATTACAAAAGACATACCCACTGTTAGGGCAAGCTATAAACTAACGCCTGACCCACAAATCATTTCTGTGGACAGATTATACTTTAACATCACTCCAACCAACATTCTGACTCTCAGGTTGTACTGTGGTGACGAGTTGGTGCAAAAGCCTCCCGCACTCGCATGCCGCGTCGCTTTTCAACGTTCCCGGTAGTACCGCCCACTGGAATGCGGAAGTGCCGTTCTCACTCCCAACTCGTAATAGGTCGGCGTGTCCATAGAAACATTTAAAACAAGGCAGGCGTGCCGTCAGAAGCGGACTTGAGGCACCGTGTGGCACCCCAGAGCAAGGCGCTAAACCAAGCGAGTGGCCGTGCCAAGCGGTGCGATGTCCGCTTCTGCTGACTCTGCGCTGTTCCGAGTTGCATACCGACAGGCGAAGGTGAGTCGTAAATAATCCGTCCTCGTCAACGTCCGTCGCGACGGGACAGCCCCATCGCATCAACGTCTGACACAGGGGAGTCCCGTCACATCAAATGGGTGACTCATGGTCAAATCCTGCCCCAATTCGTCACCCACTTGATGCGTGCACGCACGCATGCACACACGCATGCACGCACACGCACACACACACGCGCACAAGCACACGCACACGCACACACACCAGCTTTTCTCTGTCATCACAAAGAACCACTACTTGGTGACACAGGAAACAGTGCTAAGCATCCTTAGTGTTCATTTAACTTGAGTGTATACAAGATGGAACCAAATCCATCCGTACACTCTTGGCTCACCTTCCCAGCAGCATTTGGATTGGCTCCTCTCTCCAGCAGTAGCTCAGCTACGTCTACCTTGCCGTACTTGGAGGCCACGTGAAGGGGAGTGAAGCCTTTCTGCTCACACACAAACACAGTGGTGGAAAGTACATTTACTCATATAAATTCAAAGCACTTTTACTTTACTTGAATATTTCAATGTTTTTCCTGATGAAGGTCTATGACCGAAACATCGACTGAATAACGTTTTTTGCAAGTTCCAGTGTGCGGCACCTCTTTCTCTGATATATACCATTGACATCAAATGGACATCACTTAATTATGATGTGTTATTATAGGTTATGCTACTATTACTATTTAAGTAATTAAAACATTCCTACCTATGTGATGAACACATTAATGCATTACAATAATCCATTATGATTGTGAAATGGGCTATTCTGAATAATGAGTATTTTAGGTTTGTTATTTTAAGTATATTTTAATGACAATAATGTTGTACAAAAATAGGAATGTAGGACTTTTACTTGTAGCAGAGTTACATTCATTTACTAAATAAATCTGAGTACTTCTTCCACCAGAGAGTTAATTTAACACTGAGGACTTAGTTATAACAGTATATATTGGGGTCCCAGAGATAAGAAATCATACCAAATGGGGGTCTGTGGCCTAATGCATACCAAACTAAATAAACCATTGATGATTCATCAAGATGAATATATATTTTTCCAGTGCCATGGTTTCTCTACATTACCTTGGTCATCGTGGTCTGCTGTGCATGCTCATCCAGTAAGATTCGGATGGTGTGGATATGCCCCTCACGCGCTGCGATGTGTAAAGGGGTGTGGCCAGCCGTGGTGGTTGAGTCTGGGTTGGCTTTGTGTTCCAATAGTAGCTTCACTAGCTCTTTGTGTCCCATACGGGCTGCACAGTGCAGGGGTGTCTGGTCATCCTATAAGGAGGAGAGAGGTTAAGAGAAGGAGAGATGTTAAATCACACCGTTCAGGGTCGTCTGGTCGTCTTATAAGACAGAGAGGGGTAAACGTCAAAAAAGGTTTGCACGATGGTGCATGGGAACACATTGTTTTGTTAAAGTGCCCATGTTTGGTAGCAGTTTAATCAAGTATTTAACTTTTTGTCTTCAAATATCAGACGTTTTCTTTAAACTTTTCGGTACAGTATTTGCTTACAGCAAGTGCCCACACAGTTTCTACAGAAACTACTGTTTCGATAATGAATGAATGTAATCATCAAATTACAAAAATGTTGATACAATCAAAAAATTGGAAATGAGTGGTACTGTACCTTGGCCTTGGCGTCCACTTGTGCGGTGTTCTGGAGCAGGAAGAGAGCGACCTCACAGTGGCCAGCCCTGGATGCCATGTGGAGAGGAGTCTCCACTTTCTATTGGAGATACACAGGCCACAAAACATCATTTTGTTGCTGTCGGGTGGAAACCTCTGGTCTCCATGTTTTTACTGTTTTTACGTAATTAATGCCCTACATCGTCATAATACAGTGTCACACAAAAGTGGCAAAATAGACAATTTACAAGCTCACAAGCTTGGACGTATGAGGTTTCACCCAACAGATAATGAGAACAACAAAGATGTATAGCAACCTCCATAATGAAAAAATTGAAGGAAAAGTAATTCAAGGGGTCTGCATAACAACTACACAAAATAGTAAATTGAAGAGAAATACATTTTGAGTTTAAGTAAAGCCAGATTATTATTCATATTTAAGATGTTTTAAGCAGTGTATTTATGGGTCGACAAGAAGCTCTCACCACATTGGAAGCATTGGGGGAAGCCCCTCGGTGAAGAAGTTGCTTCACGATGCTCAGGTGGCCCATGAACGCTGCTACATGGAGAGGAGTGAGACCAGACTACACACACACACACACACACACACACACACACACACACACACACACACACACACACACACACACACACACACACACACACACACACACACACACACACACACACACACACACACACACACACACACACACACACACACACAGTGAGAGAGGTTATCAGGATTAGTTGTCCAAACCTCTTATAATGTGGACGGATATAGACACACATCAGGAATTTAACCACTAGTCAGATATTCATTTCCCCTTCACATTCCCTTAGAAAATACTGTATGTCCAGAGATTTGAAGTGAGCAATGTAATGCAATTGTTATTACAACTCTGTCATTTAATCAATGTATGTGGGACAGCAGCACTGGCTCAGGAGGTAGAGTGGCCGTCTTGGAAACGGAAGGTTCCCCACTCATGCCCTGGCTCTCCCTGTATTCATGCCAAAGTGTCCTTGAGCAAGACACTGACTGAACCCCTAACTGCTAACAATGAGCAGGTTAGTTAGTGCCTTGCATGGTTTCATCTGCAATCGGTTTGTGTGTGTGTGTGTGTGTGCGCGCGCGCGCGCGCGCGCGTGCGTGTGTGTGTGCGCGTGTGCGTGTGCGTGTGTGTGTGTGTGAGTGGGTGAATGTAGTGCACATTGTACAGTGCTTTGGAGAAAGGTGCTATACTGTATTAAAGCTGCCTTGTGGGTGGACGGTGAGTGGACCATGGGTGGGCGCCACAAACGTAACATGCCCATGCGTATCTCTACGTATACGGAGACCACTGCATAAATGCACCATTTATTCGCTAACAACAACTCAGGCGGTCTTTTTAAGCAGACCAACATCTGATATGTGGTATCTTAACTATACATTGAAAGGTTCAATGTTATGTTCATGTAATAACTTGCGCAGATAAACTGTGGTATCACAGGAGCAGAGTCACACCGCCAATCTGAATGCAATAAATGGTAAATGGTTATTCCTGAGCTGAAGTGTCTAACTAAATTCAGGTAGTTGATGTGTATTTCAGTTTATTGTTGATGGTTATTAGTCCATAGAAATAAGAACATTTACAATACATACTATATACACTATGCTGACAGAACAATTACTCTCACAAAGAGAAGTCCAACACACTTCGGCCAGTTGTGGGTAGAATTGCTCAGTGCTCAACAGTGGGACAAATTCAATATAAACAGGACTGTTTGACTCTGAGGAAGACGAAACGTCAGTCACCCCAGGATATTAATAAAGTGTGCAGACCCAGTCGAGTGCTCCAGTATTTTTCTTTTTATAGAACAATTACCCTGTCTGTTTCGTCCTTTCTTTATGTTCATACAATTCCCATGATGCATTTCACAAGCTGTCCTGGCACATAATGGTCCGTGGCCGACATACACAGACCTTCTTCAGGTTACCCTGAAGAAAATCTGTGTACCGAAATGTTCCCAATAAATCTTTATAATTGCAGGTGAAGAAGACAGTGTTCGGGAGTCCTTTCTTGTATAAATGACTGCAGCCAAAATACCCAAATGCTTTCATCTCTTTTTAGCATAGAAACAAAAAGTTTGCTGTCAACATCAAAACAATAAGTCCAAAGTGTCAAAACAAAAGTGCTCAAGCGTTAAGACAATTATTATTATTAACATTATTTTGTTCTCCAACATCTCATGGTGTGTTTATCTCTCACCTCTGTGACAGCTTCCAAGGAAGCAGAGTGCTTGAGCAGCAGATCCATGGATCGCATGTGGTTCTTCTTACAGGCAATATGGAGAGGTGTGAAGCCATTCTGTAAATACAGGAAACACAGAAAATTGTTGAGGTACATGAGTATACAAGTCTATTCACCCATCCGATATCGCGTAATTGATCATGTGATGATAGCTCATTTATGCTACAGAGGCAAACAACACGTTAACACAGGTGCTAGTGTGGAGATTTATTATATGGGCATAACCGGGACACAGACAGACAGACGGGTACTCTGACAAAGGGTACACTGGGTAGGGCATGCATTCACAACTTGCATTGGTCCCGACTTGCACCAAGAATAAGAATAAGAATAAGAATAAGAATAAGAATAAGAATAAGAATAAGAATAAGAATAAGATTAAGATTAAGAATAAGAATAATGGTAACTAACGAGTGCACGAGCGTTGGCCTTCGCCCCCTTGTCCAGCAGGACTTTGGCCATGCGATGGTGACCGCAGTGGGCCGCTACATGCAGAGGGGTCAGGTGGTCCAGGGTGACGTCATCGATCTCAGCGTTGTATTGGAGTAACTGCCTGACGCAGTCCATGTGATCCCCCTGAGCTGCCATGTGGATTGGGGACAGACCATTCTGATAGGAGAATTTAACAAAGCGTGATGAAGGGAGAGAGGAAAGGAGAGAGAGAGAGAGAGAGAGAGAGAGAGAGAGAGAGAGAGAGAGAGAGAGAGAGAGAGAGAGAGAGAGGGATGGAAAATGCAGATGGTGGTTGTGGTGGTGGTGACGAAAGGCCAGGGGAGAGAAAGAAGACATGGTGAGAAAAGAGAAGCGGAGGAATAGCAAGCAGTTAGAGATAGTGTAGAAGAGAGATGGAAAAGATGAGATGGATGATGGAGGGGAGTGGTAAGAGGAGAGGGAGATGGACAGAGTAAAACAAAGAAGAAGAGGAGGGAAGGCAGAACACAGAGAGAGACAGAAAAGATTGTAAATATGTTTTTGCTACACATTATAGATCTGGGTGGATTCTCATTTTGAGACTAGCAGAACGAGTCCACAAAGGAAATAAAATCCAATCGAATCAATATATTTAATAAATTGTGGATACTGGATAAGCACAGGTGGCTGGCACGGCAACATTGGCAAGGCTTACTGCAAAGTCTGCAAATTCAGGGCTCTAGTGGCCTTGAGCCAGAGAACTAGGCGGTGCCGTCAGCAGCCAACACGCTGCAAAATCCATAATGTTCATTTAAAAGTGGTATAATTGGGCTTTCTTTTGTTTAAGTTTGCTTGTTGTTGTTTTTGTTGTTATTTTTAAGTGTTGAATAGCTCTATTATATTCCAATAGCAGTTTCCAGCTCTCCAGCGTTTTAGATTAGATAACATTTTCAGGTTGGGACACCAATTGTATCAAATCAGTAGAGAGAACTCACACAGTATACAGGATAAATAAGTAAAATTCGAAGTGATGAAATAAAAGAAACAAAAATCTCAGTCAACTGGAACTGGAACACTATAGTATTGAAGCTGTTTACATTATCTTTGTGAAAGTTCTCTCTCCTGATTGGATAAAATTGGTAGCCTGAGATGGGGAAACCCCTGTTAACGGAACACTCATAGAGCTTTAACCTTTTAACAAAATATCACTTACACACGAGTATACATTTGTGTACATTTACAAATTAATAAAGATTAACACTGAGGATTTTACAGTGGTGCCATGAGTTATTCTTGTCCGACTTCAATGCTAGCCAAAATGTGTTGAAAGTATCAAAGTTTGTTCGAATTGTGTTTTCTTCTTCTGATGCAATGGTGAAAACCACAGTTACTGGGGATCCAGTGGATATGAATTGATTAAGAAGCACAATGGGTTAAAACCACCTCCTCTGTCTTATGAAAATGCAAGGTTCACACATAGCAGGCCGTAAATATGCAATACAGCTGAATAGTCTATGCCAGGGCCATGTAAAGAGAGTCGCAACAACAGAAATCCAAAATGCTAGACCATGTGATCATGTGATTCACCTCAGATAGTTCCAGTTACATGTTAAATTGATTAAGATCAATATGTGATGACAATATACAATCTAAGTCTTACCTTTTGAAAGTGTATCACAAACACTCTACTCTGCCGCAACTCCACTGTGCTGCTAGCGTTTGCAGCTAACTTCCAGGAACTACTGAGAGGCTCCATGATTAGCCATTGATGAAAAGAAATGTGGGTCCACTGGAGAGAACGGAGTTGTCGCGACACTATGATTACACGGCTCTGGTCTATGCATCACACTGTGTGCAATGCATGTGGTACCTTGGTTTTAGCCTGGATGGGCGCACCCTGGTCCAATAGGAACTCGATGATGCGGACGTGACCGTTCCTGGCTGCACAGTGGAGCGGAGTCAGCTCATCCTAGGGGAAGAAGGGAAGGACAAGTCCAGACACTTTCTTGGTCAACTGTTGGCATAGCGAGCTTGCTATAATGCTATGCTAGTGAATACTATCAGTTTAGCGTAGGTAGGCTATAGAGGATAGAACGGAGCAGAATTCAGAAACTGCACGAATTTTAACCACATGGACTCTTGAGGGTCTGTATACTCCGAGTGTTCAATGAGTTTGTCCACTCTGAGAGTTAAATTAACACTTTTACTGTGTACACATGATTTTATATAGCGTAATGGAACAGAACCACTCACAATACAACACATTTAAACTTTGTGACTGAATAACATAACACAACATTACAATACACTACATAATACATATAAAACAGAGCCGTTCGGCTCACTACCTTAGTCGGGGCATCAATCTGTGCCCCTCTGTCCAGCAGCAGTCGCACCATGATTACATTACCCCTCCTGGCGGCTATATGGAGTGGGGTGATACCATTCTACAAAAAATAATATACATAAATAAATACACTTTTGGGGAAAACATAATAAATAGTAATGCAAGGTTGTGTTTCCTCCTGCGTCCAAAAGAGAGAAGTCAGATACAAGAGACAAAGAGACAAAGCATTAAGGCAGCCGCACAGTTCAAACAGACGAATACATAATCATAAAAAATAAAAACATGTTTTTTCATGTGTAAGCATGTTCAATTCATATTCATATTCCTGAAACAGCTTCAGAATGGACATACCCCCTATCTATCTCTCTCTCTCCCTCTCTCTCTCTCACACACACACACACACTGCAGTATATCCTATAAATACCTGCATTTCAATTGCACATGGTTCACTTTTAATTCTTAAACTGACGTTGATCCTATAAAATGATCACGCACGCACGCACGCACACGCACACACACACACACACACACACACACACACACACACACACACACACACACACACACACACACACACACTGGGGGATATAAACACTTTAAATTCTTGTACGTGATTCTTGAACGTGATCCTATAAAATGATGACGCAAAACACGCACGCATGCACGTGTGCAGCACACACAGGGGTCATCTTTAAGCCTAACGGATAGCACTGGAGTTGAACTGACCTTAGGGGTGAAGTTGACATTGGCTCCTCTGTTTAGAAGCAGCTGGGCGACACTCAGGTTCTCATAATGGGCCGCAATATGGAGAGGAGTGAAACCAGTCTATTAGGTAGATGGTTGAACAGAGAGAGAGAGAGAGAGAGAGAGAGAGAGAGAGAGAGAGAGAGAGAGAGAGAGAGAGAGAGAGAGAGAGAGAGAGAGAGAGAGAGAAAGATACATTTCAATTGTCAGAAGCAGTACGGCAGTTAGAGTACAATATACAGATACAGAGGAAATAAAGTAAATACAGCAAAGAGTATCGACAAGATAACTAAGAAGGTGAAGAAACATCAAAAAGCAGTCTCAACTATATACAGTACAACGTTATACAGCAGTTACAGTATCAGAAACAGTGAGGAGAAGAAAAACAAACATTATCAAAACAGCCACTGTCATTACAGTATCAGCAATCTACATCAGTATAGTAAGTATATAGTACATATACCTTACTGTATATAGATGAAGAGAGAGAGGCCTGATTTATACTTCGTCATGTGACATTTTCTATGCTATATTTTAGCTTGTAGATCTGTTATTTTCGGCATGCAACACCGTTGTATGACGAAGTATAAATTAAACAAGGTAGTCGGGCATGGAAGAAAGGTTAGTGTGACGAGACAGAGAAACAAATGAAGACAGACATAAAGAGAGAGAGAGAGAGAGAGAGAGAGAGAGAGAGAGAGAGAGAGAGAGAGAGAGAGATGGATGAAGAGACAGAGACAAAGTTAGAGAAGATAAGAGTGATTATGTAAACACGCCCTCCATTGATGTTTTACTTTAGCAATAATTAGCATGCAAATTCTTTAATCGTCACCAGCATAGGCAAATCTCTGACAGCCGTTTGCTCTTGTTTACCAAGAGTCAGTGTCAGCCGGTTCGTTTAGCTGATTCACGTAAAGCAGTCACATGCACCGCTGACGCTGTAGCCTTTTTTTTCCACTGAGTCAGCAGTGCAGCGTTAGTTTGACTGATGACTTCAGCCCAATACATGTTAACGTGTTAAGTTTGCACTCAAATGCACACATGCACAAACAAACATGTCCAGTACACACATTCACACACATGTGTGTGCAAACACCCACGCACTCCACACACACGCACACACACGTATTACTATAATTGTGAGGACCACTTTTGTTTTTATTTTTAACCCTAATCCTAACACCAACCCCCAATTGTAACCACTAATATGCCTAATCCTAACCCTGACCCAAACCTGAATCTTTTCCTAAATGTAAGATTAGCTCTAAAGATCTTTGTTAACCATGAAAACAACATTTCTCTCGTGGGGTCCGGAGAAATGGTCCTCACGCGGTCGATTTCTCAGGGTCCAATATACTTGCGGGGACATCTAGCCCTCATAGGTATAGTAATGCACACACACACACACACACACATATGATTTTGTAAGCAGGCTTATACCTTGCTGAGGACATCGGCGTTGGGGTCGTTTTGCAGCAGCACTGCGGCGGTGCGCGTGTCGTCGTTGCGCGCGGCGATGTGCAACGCCGGGAGGCGGACCTTGCCTTTGGTGCCGTAGTTTATGAGCAGCGCCACAACGTTCTCATGGCCCTGCTGCAGGGCTACGGCCAAGGGCGTGAAGCCATCCTGAAAGGAGATGAGATAAGACCTTTATTGATCCCGCGGGGGGAGTTCAGTTGCCAGAGGCAGCACAGCAGTTACGATACAGCTACAGGGCAAGAGAAAGTAGGCTACTGTGTAGATAAAGCCTGTCACAATTATTACATTAATCGCCTAATCGCAATTCTTTGAGATAATCACAATTATTTTTGCATTATCGTAATCGTCATAATCTTTTCCATGTCGTAAAATGTTAACGCATTTAAACAAATAATAGCCGATCTACAAGCTCACAAAACGTCGCTATGCTATGTTATAATTAAGTTATTTGTCATATCTGCCCTGTGCAACTTTTGTTTATGAGCCTAGAAGCCAAACAGAAATAACATTATTATTTACTTGTTCAAATGTTCAATGCCAAAAACACAATTAAATCGTTAATCGCAATTATTTGTGTGACAATGATCGTGACAGCCCTACCGTAGACACAGCCGGATAAAACATCACACACGAAAGAAACACCGTAAATAATGAACAACAGTATACAACAGTAGCTTGCATTATGCAGGACAAAATAAACCATAAGAATTCACACAGTAACCATGTCAGACATGTGTCTTTACAGTAAATGTTACTTCAGAGCTAATTATTACTCTATTGGCCGAGCAGAGTGACCATCGTGTGCCTCATTGTAAATCTTCATAGCTAGCGGCACAGAACACACGCTACGTTTATGGAGTGATGGAGACGGTTGGAGGAAAGTGAGATCAGAGAGATGGAGAGGAAGAGGGCAGAGGAAGCGAAGGATGGGGGGAGAGGAGAGAAGGAGAGAGAAGGGAGTGAGGAAGAGATGACGGCAGAGGACGAACTGACGGACAGAGAGAGGGGAGGATGTTTACCTTTGTTTAAAAAAATTAAATATTTTTTATATTGCATACCTTAATTTGCCCTCGGGATGAATAAAGTACACTTACCTACCTACTGTACCTACCAATTCTACAACAAATCAAATGCTTAACAAGTTTCCCCTTTTAAAACATGCAATTTATTTTAAAATAAGTAATAAAAGATGACCACCCACTACCAGTGAACAGATACTTACCTCTGTTGGAAGACTCTGGTTGGCACCGTTCTCCAGGAGGAACTTGACCACCTCTAAGTGATTCTCCTGGGCTGCCATGTAAAGAGGACTGAATCCTTTCTGTTAAGGCAAACACACATAGTGCATGCTTATAAAAATGCACAAATGTACTGCACACACAAACACACACGCACGCACGCGCACACCTAATTTACACAAATGTGTACAAATGTAACCAACCCATCTATTTATTAGGGGTGTGCCGATACACTAATTTCACGAAACGATACGATACGATATTGGGCTCAAAACTTCGATACGATTTCGATACGCACTTTTTTATTATGAAAATATATGGGGGAGAAAAAAAGCAACTGCAAACAAATAATTCTGTTTTTGCATTATGCAAACTTGTAGCTTTTCAGCTACAATAGCCGTTTTGAATCCAAATAGGGCAATAATGTGACACCAAAAAAAACAACATGTTGTCACCCTTTTCACCTCGGGGCTGTTTGCATGCCTGATTATTATTATTGTAAAAAAAAAGTACTTTTTTTTCTTCCAAAACGATACATATCGTCACGAAAACGAATCACGATATATCGCGGGACGATATATCGGCACACCCCTACTATTTATACATTTGCAGAGTGCTTGGACTTCCTTGGTACTATCTTGCTATGGTGTACTGTTGCCCACCCCTATGAATAGTTATCAGCATGCCTATATATGGGCAATTGGGCATATACTGATGACATCAGGTATCTCCATATATGGGAATAAAGGGGACATAAATTGACAAATACAGAGATCTCAGACTGGCAGATCTCCATATATGGGCATATCAGTCACATCGGCGGTTACAGAAACCACTTAAACCCTGTATATGTATATGCTTCGTTCACCTTGGTCCCCCTGGGGACTATCCTAAGTCACCTCCTTTTTTCACTCTACACCAAATCTCTTTGCCAAAAATAGCCTGTAGATCTGCTTGTAGAAATGTTCACCCCAGAATAAGGACACAATGGTAGGAGGCTTTTACTGTGTGTGCAGGATATTTTTGGTAGGGTAGCTGACGCTGTACTCTCTTGCACAGGATCTATAATTTCCCACCTTGATGACTCACCTGTGACTGTGCATTGACGTTGCCACCGTAGTTGGCCAGCTCAGCCACCACTCTCTCCTGCCCTGCCAATGCAGCGATATGGAGGGCCGTGTTCCCTTTCTGGGGGTCATCACACACACACACACACGCACGCACACACGCACACACACACACACACACACACACACACGTGCGCGCACATACACACACACAGGAGTGTAGCCTATTAACCCAAATCTGTACTTAAAGGTAGGGTAAGTGATATTTTTGGGTTAAAACACAAAGTATTTTGTTAAAAGGTTAAAGCACTATATTCTGATAGTAATCATTGCTATAGAGTGTTTGTTCAGTAACAGGAGTCTGACTCCCCGTCTCTCCAGCTCTTTAATAAACAGAAAATACATTTTCCGGTAGGTGTCAAAATCTCAGCCAATCAGGAGAAAGTACCCATTTTTAAGCTGTTCCAGTTCCAATTTTGCCTGCTCATTTCTTAGTGTCATCACTTCCAATTTCACTTGTTTAATCTATATCCTGATTGAGTTCTCTATCCTGATTGGATACATTTGGAAATGAAACTGAAACTGAAACGAACATGCATTTTCTGTTTTATAAAGAGCTGGAGAGACAAGGAGACTCCTTTTACTGAACTAACACTCTATAGCAATGAGTACAATCAGAATATAGAGCTATTTAACACTTATTTTAACCAAAGAAAATCACTTACCCTACCTTTAAAACCACTCATTATGAATGCAGAACTTATAACTTCAACATCATCATGAATAGAATTTTTACCTTCAGGTAAAACATTTTGTCAAACCACACACAGGATCTAAATGTCTATAGAGGGAGAAGGGAGACCAAATACAACCACCCCAGTTATAAGTTATATTGTATTAACATAGCCTACTCTGAAAAAAGGCAGGATATCATCCCCACATCCCCACAGTTCTTTACACACAGTGCTGGACCCAAAAATAGTCAAGTGAGGAAAAAAGGAATGTCGCACACGATAAACTGCTCTCCCCTCTTTATTATCCTAACCAAAAATGAACAATGTTTCGCCAGTGTAGGGCTTCATCAAGTTAACATACTCTACCATACAGACTGGACGAAATAACGTTTTATTCAGTAGAAGAATAAGTTACATAATACATCAAAAGTACCTTGGTGGTGGTTTCCAGCTCAATGCCAGAGTGTAGTAGTTCCAAAACCATTTTGACGTGACCTTCTTTAGACGCCAAATGTAACCCGTTGAGACCATTCTGGGAGGAGGGGGGGGGTAATGAAGTAATTAAAAACATATATATACAGCATACATCATAGTCATAGTATAGTTGCGCAGTCTTTGCTACTTTTAAGCTCATACCGTCCGTGCCCCAATAATGAAACCTCTTTCATAGTCACTTAGATCTTTTTCTCTTGCCATCTGAAATTGAGGTCAACTGGGCCTGTTCAGCATTTTTATACATCCCACGGAGCATGACAGGATGTTAATCGCTTAATTGTATCATGCAGAACAACTATATGGAAGCATCTGTATTTGTTATGTTTCTCCGCTCAATGGGAACTACAGTATCTGTTAATATAAATCAAGTAATTACTCGAGAAGCAATATAATATTCTGCCGCCCTATAATTCCCATTCAAACCACAGCTCGGAAAAGACAACTTAACACAAAAGGCTGCCAGCCAGATGAGTAGAGATTTGGGGCCAACGTTTAAGAAATGGAAGTCTCTCAAGCTGGGATGCAGTTTATGCCTACTAATAACAGTGCCCAAAGCACCTCCTCTCTCCTCCGACCATACAGTGCATCACCAGTCTAGTCATCGTCTCTAAAAATAACACGCTGGAAATAAACAGAGGATCGTGGCTACAAACTGCACCGCCTGCAGACCGAGCAGCACAGAGCATAGGGACAGGGAGGGAGGCAGACAGACTTCATTTATATTCCGTCGTACAGCGGTGTCGTTTTCCAACCGAAAATAGCTGATCTTGTGTCACGTCGTGAGCTTGTATCGGCTATTTTCAGCTTTGTTTTTCTTTTTTTGTAGATTGGCTATTTCTGATTTTTATTTAATTGATTTTTTTCTTTGACTTTCTGTCTGTCTGTCTGTCTGTCTGGCTCCCTGGCTTGTCTGCACTTTATACGGGTACAGTCTGTGCTAAATTGTGCCTGCAATACAACATGTGTCCACCAGGCGTCCACCGTCACTGATCTCCTAAGAGTCAATGGTTTCTTTGGTGCCCTTGTTTCATACTGCAGTGTCACTCATTTCTTATGGGTAACCACACTCCCTCTGTGAACATGCGCACAAATGAGGGGGAGACACACGTGAACAACATACAGTATACTGGAGGGGAATACGCACAGGGATATGTCTGTTATGCGCAAGCACGTGCACAGACTGCACACACGTGCACGCACACACACAGACACAGACACACACACACACACACACACACACACACACACACACACACACACACACACACACACACACACACACACACACACACACACACACACACACACACACACACACACACACACACACAGCTACAAAAGCAGTGATAGCATAGGTGCATGCGTGAGAGACAGAGAGCTAGAGAGCTAAATGTATACTATGGATTGATGGATGGATGGATGGATGGATGGATGGACGGACGGACGGACGGACGGACGACGGACGGACGGATATGATTGGATACTGTAGGTATTGGAACTGATAGGACACCAGGGGTGCAGAGACAGCACTGCAGCATGAAGGGTCACAGAGGTCACAACATACCAATCCCATGAATCACACCAAAATAAAACCATCTCAGCCTCCCCTCAAGTTTTATCTTGTCATTAAGTTTTATGACAATACATCTAAACGGGGGGTGAAAGCAAAAGGGGGACTGGAGAATTGTATCTGCCCTTAAAATAGCATGAGAGCCTGAAGCCTAATTCATACTCTGTCGAACAATGGTGTCGGCTCGCCAAATATCATTTAGCGACACCATTGTGCGACCAGAGTCCCTCAGGGCTCTCTACTAGTGACTTTTCAGTTTTCGCTCTACACTAAATATCTTCGCTGAAAATAGCTGCTATTTTCGGCGAAGGTTTTCCCCACAATATGGATGCTGGGGCTTAAGTGGTTAAAGATAGGTAGTAGATTACAGGCAGGGTCTGTGACCCACTAAAGGTGGTCCCTGAATAAGTAAAAGTTGTGCACAGACACTAGTACAGATTACAGACTACATAAATAAATTCAGAACACAGCACAACTTGAAGGGGGAAATCACATTGATGTTTTACTTTATGTTGTATTCACAGTTTTGTGCCGTCTACTCTGTCATCTTCATTAACAGGGAATCGATTGTGCTCAGTAGAGCACAGACCCCCGCCAACGTTTGTTAGAAGGTGCTGAGATCCTTCTTTTGGCCAACAGAACTTCATGATGCACGTGACCAGTTAATCAGTTCTTCCTAGGCCCATGATACATGATGATACAGTCTTGATTTCTCTTTTGGATAGTTCCAGTGATCCTGGACTGCACCAACACAGAGTAAATAAGGTGGTGGAGTGGAGTGATAACGCTCTTATCATTAACACAAAAAAGACAGAAGAGATTGTTTTTGGTGCTCCACTAGAGATACACAGATCCCCCATTACTATTCATAGTGAACAGATCAACCAGGTATGTTCGTATACATACCTAGGAGTAGTAATAGACCACCTTTTGTCATGGAAAGACCAGATTGAATCAGTGGGTAAGAAGACAAAACAAAGAGTCTATTTCCTTCGCCGTCTGAGATCTTTTGGTGCTAGTAGACAGATTCTTCTTTTGTTTTTCACTTCTGTTATTATGAGTGTTCTGCAGTACTGTAGTACCACCTGGTATGGATGTCTGTCTGTAGCTTTAAAATCACAACTGCTGCAGCAAGTGAACATTTGTTCAAAGATTGTTGGACAACCACTTCAGAGGCTCTATACATCTACGTATAATAACAGTATGATAAGGTTGGCAAGGAATATCACTTCAAACACTAGCCATGCTTTGTATGGAGAATATAGGTTGCTGCCTTCAGGAAGGAGATACGGTGTTCCTACATACAATAAGGTCAAACTGAAGAGGTCCTTTGTCCATCAGACGACATTGAGGCTTAATCAGGAGTTATAAGCCAGGGGTAGGCTGAGTGGTGGACATTGCTCTTGTCTTTGCATGTCTTTATAAATGTATTTTGTTGTTTTCTTGTGTCATGTCAAATGTGTGTACTGTTATATGTTGCATACATGGCTGTTGGGTCGCAAGACAAATTTCAGTGCAAACTGACAATAAAGTATTATCGTATCGTATGATAAACCGTTTCTCAAATTATTATGGTATCAAGTTAAACCGTTAAAAGGTTATGTGCATTTTTGCGACATTGCCACGCCCCCATCTGACCATGTGAAAATGTAATCAGTTCTTCCTTGGCCCAGGGCCAACATTTCCACCAAGTTTTGTGCAAATCCGCTCATAACTGCTCTGCTCAAGATATCCGACAGACAGACAGACAGAAAGATGGATCGAGTTGAAAACGTGACCTCCTTGGTGGAGGCAAATCAATCTGAAAAATGCAAGCCCTATTTACACTACGGCATATAAATATCTTTCTAATATTCATATTATATGTCTGTCTGTTTACTCTGGGCTGGGATTTGTAAACTCAGTCATAATAGTAATTTCAACCGACTGAATGAGTGGGTGTTCACGCCAGCTGAAGGCACCAGCCTGCTCACAGGACTTCATTATGGAAAGAAATTCCCCATCCATTCATTCACCAAATGTCACTTCCCGGTTCCCACCCACAGCAACTATCATTACTCAAAGTAGAGGATGGTGCTGTGTCCTAGCTGGTGAATTCCTGGGCGATGGGTCAAACACTTTCATCTGCTATAGAAGAGATCAGACAGGGAACTGGCTGACAACAATAGAAACAAACCTAATCATGAAGATGACAAATTAACCACTTAAACCCTATACTTAGTTGGCCTGGAGTCCCCCAGGAGTCAATACCAGGCCCCCCTCCTGTTTTCACTGAATATCTTCTCTGAAACTAGCTATTTTCGCTGAATGTTTGCCCAGAATAGGGATGCTTAGGGTTCAAGGGGTTAAAATTATTGTTATTATATCGACCTAGATCTGTTGTATTTGTGTTGGCTATGATACAATATGCTAGCTCAGTGGCCTTGTGGTTATTAGAGTGTCCGCCATGAGATTGGGAGGTCGGGGCATACCAAAGACTATGAAAACGGGACCAGGCTTAATTTGACTTACAAACAAAGAACTTGCTTATTTTACACTCCTGTGTATGTTAAAGGACACACAAATATTTGCGGGCCTGATGATTATGTCTGATTTCGGAGCCTATCAGAAGACAGTGACCCCTGAAATGAAAGGTTTATTTGGAAGGTTTATAACATAGTTTGTCACACTGTCTTATCTTGATACAATCTAACACTGAGTCAATTTTACAACATACTTGGGCTCTCCCTGCAGCCACAATAAGCACACACACACACACACACACACACACACACACACACACACACACACACACACACACACACACACACACACACACACACACACACACACACACACACACACACACACACACACACACACACACACACACACAGGAGTGTAGCCTATTAACCCACATCTGTACTTAAAACTACTCATTATGAATGCAGAACTTATAACTTCAACATCATCATGAATAGAATTTTCACCACAACATTTTGTCAAACCACACACAGGATCTAAATGTCTATAGAGGGAGAAGGGAGACCATCTTACCTGATTGGACATGTTGATGTCGATTCCATTCTTGATGTGGTCCATAGCCTTGTCCAGGTTCCCTGAACGGGCCGCTCGCAGAAAACTGGTGGCTGCATCCGCCTGGTTGAGAGAAGGAGAGGGGATGAAATGTGGTAAAGCAGGAGATGAGAGGGAGTGGAGAGGAGGGGGAAGTTTAACTCAAAATGTCTCAACAGCATTTAAAATTGTAAATACAGGAATTCTGTCTTTTTTGGTGATGATTCTCATTCACCAGAATAAAAAATGAATCCCTTCATACAACGAGGTAAAAAAAAAGAAAAAAGGGACAAACGAAAGGAAAGGAAAACTGAAATTACACGATTTTGCCTGTAGGCGGTGGGGGGATTATTATATAATAACATATTGTAGTGGTTGGTCAGACATAATCCCAATTGTTTCCACTGTGACTGCATGTTTTGGCTGCACCAGTTAGTCTTGTGTTGTTTTACTAATCTGCGTAAGTGTATTGCTAATTAAAGTTGCTACGGCTATTAGTCTTTGGGCCCTATTTTCTCCGGTGCCTTACCCATTATCCCTAAACTTCATTGCCGTTTTTTACTATTTTTAAAAACATTTTTAAATAGTTCAACTAACCAAGTTCAACAAAAAAAAAGGCGAAAATAGGGCCCATTCTGTTTGTAACCACAAACATTGCATTGGTGACTCCCAGGCTCCTGGACGATTCCAGAGTTATGGGCATGACAAATAAATGATACGAAAATGCAAAATACTCAGGTTGATACCTTTATTTGCGATGCACAAGCTCAGAAAAATCGACCTGGTTCCAAATAAATATTACGTTGCTTCATCATCGCGTAACATTCACGTTGTGTGAATGAAGTACTGATGACACAAACAACTAGAAAAATATGTATTTTCAGGCAAATTAATTGCACAAAAAAAATGCTCCCACTGTGTAAGGCGGTGGTTCTCAAAGTGGGGGGTCCCCAGCTAAATTATTAAATTTAGCATAAAAATCAGTTAACCACTTTAACTCTATATATGTGTGAGCAGGTGTTGCACACAGAAAATAGAAAATCTACAAGCTCACATGTTGCGATCTGCTATTTGAAAAAAATCTTGAAATAATGTGAACAAATTTGTATAGTTTTTTTTTGGGGGGTCCCTGGCACAAAATATTTTCAGATGACATGTGCGGGCAAATACATATATTTTTTTAGAACCACTGGTGTAAGTTCAAAATACAAGTACAAAGTACAAAATTACGTTACAGTAGCAACAAAAAAGCATTATAACTAACACTAAATAGCCAAAACCATTTAAAATATTAAGGGCTTCTCTTATTCTCCAACATGACATTATTTTCAGACACATTTTACCCATTAATAAATCAGATAAGATCCTTGTATTCCCGTTGGTTCTTTAGCAAGAATCTAAAAATAAAACATTTGGCAGCAATCCATGGCTGAGCACACTAGAATAACTCCTGTGGGGTGTGCGTGTGTGTGTGTGTGTGTGTGTGTGTGTGACTGTGTGTGTGTGTGTGTGGGGGTGGGTGTGTACGGTGTCTATATCTGTGCGCCGACCTCTGCATTAATTCGATACGCCAATATACTGTTACTAATATACACAGTATACAATGTGGCCCTCATTTATCAACGCAGCTTATAAACCGGCTTATATTTTTCCATATATTCGGCCGTACACCAACGTCGAAGTCACATTTATCAACGAATCCTACACAGCTGATCCGAGCCTACATTTGGTCCCAGGCTTGATAAATGTCACGGCTGGAACCTAGCGTCATTTAAATAACACGCCCTTAAATATTCTCAAAACGCCCCGATTTTACGACATGAAGAAGGACCAGAATACGACCAACGACATCAAAAGCCAATGAGAAAGACTAAAGAGTTTCCCCCGCCTGCCTCGCCACACACGCACACGCCCCCCCCCTCTCTCTCTCTCTCTCTCTCTCTCTCTCACACACACACACACACACACACACACACACGCCCGCCCAGCTGTGTTTTTCATGTATTGTAATCCCTACCGTAGCGGTACAATCTTTGTCACTAGGCTTGTAGCCTACATGAATGACATATTATGATACCAATCACATCGCCATGAATGGAATACGTTTGTATATTAATTTATTTAACCCATACCGAGCAGTGCACAAGCAGTCATGTAGGATATTCCATGAAAAGATCGTCGGCAGTCCCGACCGCGGGACTCCCGAGTCCCGACGCAAAAGCGCTCGTATATTTTGAAAATAGCAGATCTACAAGCTCACAACGCGTCGCGATGCAACCCGTTTTTGAGCTTGCAGATCTGCTATTTTAAAATAGCCAATGCAACTGAATGACTGTTAAAGCAGTTTGTTTAAATTACTTTATAAAATGTTATATTTTCACAGGGATTAATTATTAGTGTGTAGATATACATTTAGGAGTGGATTATGTGTCCAGATGCCTGTCAGACAGTCAGACAATGCTGCTCCGCAGGTCTAGAATGGAATAAACGGGTGCAGCCAACGTCAACAACTGGTCTCGACCAGACGTGAGATCTCAGCGTATGGTAGGATGAAGCCCACGTCAGGATATATTGATAAATGCCGAAAGGTGCGGTGATCTCGCCGTACGTCCATTATTTGGGCTGCACCGCGTTGATAAATGAGGGCCAATGTGTACACTCAACAATGAGTTAAATGAACTCAGGATTGCACTGTGTAGGTGACTTGCAGACAGAGATGTTAGCGATAGCCCGTGGGCAGACTGACTGTAGCGTAGTGTGGTCTTGACCCTGCCTTCACGCCTGTCACGGGCAATATATGAAAATATTTGAGGTGTTACTCTCAAGTGGCTCAATAATACCGGAAATCGCTGAGAGATACACATGCCCTTTACAAATGCCTGGCTGAGACACCCCCCACCACCCCCACCCACCCTCCTTCACTGGATCCAAATAATTTGCTATCGGTGGAGGAGCATCAAGATCTCATCCCACTTTGTGTCTGACAACTTCCCACTCAATTAGACTCTATCGGAGCTCAAAAAGAGTAATCAGATTATTATTTTTTGCCACTTCACATCAAGTTGTTTTTGTTTTCTTTGTTTTTTGCATACATCTCCCCGCAGAACCCCTCCCCATTGCACAATTGATGGAGCGTTTGGGGAGAGCAACACCGCTGCTGTGAATTGATCCCGAATCACTACCAGGTCTTATCTCTCCTCGGCTAAAGAGCAGCTTTGATCTCCTGCTCGGCCAACTCCCAGTTGGACGAAAGAACACCCCCATCCATCTTTGTTCAACCTCCGCCTTTCTCCAAGTCAGTGATGTGGTGGAGAAACGAAATCTGGGTTGAAATTTGAAACAGAGCTCCGCATTTCTACACGGCATTATGAACAGAAATGGAACAAAGCTAAAAGGTTTGGCTTGATTACACTTTCATTCATACATAAATTCACAGTTTCAGGTGATAATGTGTTTATCATGGCCCACTAATGCATTTTCTGTGGCCTCTCTCTATCCTCTTACCACTATGGCAGGCTGAGTGGAAATCTGATCCATGTACTAGTAGTTCATTGTGTCTGCTTTGACCACTCATCCCAGACTGAACTCAACCTGTTATACATGTGAGAGAGAACAGACCAATGCAAAGACTCTTATACAGGACAAAATAGCCCGAAGCCTTGTCAACTTGAAAAATGTCTCTTAAACAATGTGTGCTGGAGTCTAATGCTACGTGCGCATCGCACTACGCACACACACGCACACGCGCGCGCACACACACACACACACACACACACACACACACACACACACACACACACACAGTATATAAATGATATACTGTAGCATACAATTTGTTCAGCACCAATTAAAATTGTGCACACAGTCACACATCAGCCCTCGAAGTTGAATGAATTGGCAATGGAAAATACCAAGATCATTTGTTCTATTGCTTAACATCAATGCAACGGTGAATTATTATTTCTTCTTACTTACTGAACAGTATAATTAGAACATGAATCAATGTACTTAACATTAGTCTTTATTGGAATGGCAGTCTGTTCAAATCTGCAGAAGAGATTATAGCAAATATACAGTAGATCTGTCCAAAAAGACTAACTCTAACCACGCAGCTATGCTGAACAGTCCGTCAAGGTTTTCCCTTTGTGCCCAGATAAGATAATTGAGCGTCAAAATCCATTGTCACAGTTGATAATTCTACCACACTGTTGGAAGCAGGCGTGTTTGGCCGCCTATAGTTTCATCCATGTGTGACATGGTGAATTCCTTAATCTAATCCCAAGAAGTCTGGGGCTAAAGCTCAAGTTTTCAGAACAGATAGATATCAATTGATCAGCTGCCATAAAACCCCTCGGGCAGTTCTCAAACCTTTTCAAGTGAAGGACCCCCAAATGAAAATGCATTTGGCTGCGGACCCCCATCTGAAAATATTTTGGGCCAGGGACCCCGATACAAGATTTGTGTTGTTAAAATATTTCAAAAATATTTCCACAATTTTAAAACTTTTTCCAGATTTTTTGAAAATAGCAGATCTACAAGCTCGCGTTGTAGATCTTTTAGATCTGCTATTTTCCGAATAGCCGATGAATAGGTTTGAAGTGATTAAACAGATTTAGCTGGGGACCCCCTACAAACCCCCTCACGGACCCCTCTGGGTCCTCGGACCCCACTTTTGAAAATCACTGCCCTAGGAAACAGAAGGCAGCTGAATCAGTCACAGCTAAAGATCCACCTTATGCTGAACTAGCACTGCGAGCGGTAAGTCATGGCTGCAACACGCCTTCCGTTCTGAGCCATCTCTTCCTCACACTGTGCATGTGATTCATCACATACCCGGACTGTATTTACCCTGGTTGAGGGAGAGATAAAAGGACAGAGAGCTGATTGGTCAACTACCGAATCGGCAGTATGTTAAGTGGCAGCTAACCCAATTAGCAGTGGTGGAAAAAGTACTGGCATGTTTTACTCAAGTAAAAGTATCAATACTGCAATGTAGAAATTCCCTGTTACAAGTGAAAGTCTGGAATTAAAAATGTACTTGAGTAAAAGTACAAAAGTATTGGTATTAAAGTACAAAAGTAAAAGTAGTCATTGTGCATAATGTCCCATTTCACAAGTTTAAAATGCATGAAAATCTTTTGCAAATAGCCGATCTACAAGATTGAGCTTGTAGATCTGCCATTTTCAAATGGCCGAAATGTATGTACTGTAGGGCTGAAGTGGTTAGTGTGTTTTGCGATAATAATCAAAGTCTAAAAAGTAACTAAAGTTTTCAAAGAATTGTAGTGGAGTAAAAGTACAATATTTGCTTCTGAGATGTAGTGGAGTAGAAGTAAAAGTACTGAAAACTGGAAATACTCCAGTAAAGAAATACCCCAAAAAATCAAGTACAGTACTTGAGTAAATGTACTTTCCACACCACTGCCAATTAGTGCGAGCTACAACCGTATCTTCCTTAGGGATTATACAGCAGCAGAACAAGTTGGCAAGCACTGACAATACTATTGACTATTGCTTGTCCTTTGGCATACCTAAACTAAATTAGGTCAATAATTTAATTAAATGCAGCTGTGAATACTCTGCTATGACATAGCTTGCAGAGCATTCTGTCCCAATGACCAGTGACGCACCTGTCACTCACTTTCAGGACCCTCCCTCCCATGCAACAGCTACAAGTTGCTCTATCGCAAGCACCCTGTCGCTTCCTGAGTCTTGGTACGGTCCGCCTTCAACTCACCCGATTGGACAGAGGGGGAAAAGCAGCATAGAGCAAGGTGTGCGCGCAGTGGCGTGCACAGATATTTTGAGGGGCAGGTGCTCAAGTAAAAAAAAAAGGGCACCTTGCGCGGCTTGCGGAACCGCCGGCTGCCCTAGTAGTGTGAGATTTTTAGAAGAAAATTGCAATGCACATTTTGGGGAATTGTTAATATAGTAGAAGCTTTTAATCCAGAATTGATCGATGTCACCATGTTTTTTTTTTTTCTTTTTCAAAAGGGCACTTCTGGTCAAGAGGGCAAAAGGGCAGGTGCTGTAGCACCACCTAGAGTCTATCTGTGCACGTCCCTGTGTGCGCGACATCATCAATCCACGAGATTCTCATTGAAAAAGCATTGGCAGATTCCGCCCCATAGGTAAAACTAAATTGCGGTGGGACCACGCCCTAAAGGACAATTAAACTATGGTAGAGGTTTGGATTGTAAGCTACAGTACCTTACCAACTCCAAATATTGGTGAGATAAATGTATTAGGGGCTCCGTAAAAAAGAAAAAGGGACAATCCAAAATATTTTCACCATTGATGTACATTGCATGGCAAAACAGGTCTCAATCTAAGTCACACTTTTAGAACACAACAAACGCAAACAAAGCAGATTCCTCCAATGTATAAAATTACAAAACCCAACCCATCTTTGTACATAAAAATGAAATCTTGGTATTGATTTGACAATTTCAATTAGGAAAAAGATCCGGTATGTGTACTTCCGAGACTGAATCACAGTGTAATGAAGATAGTATCTTCCCAAATCATTGTAAACAGACGGGAAGAAAAAGGTATTTTGTCATTTCAAACATTGGCAGAATCTGCGTTGTTTGTTCTCATTTGTATGATAACATTGTGACTTTGAGACCTGTTTTGCCATGCAGTGTAATTGGGGTGAATATTTTGGATTTCGCAAGATAACTAGACAACTAAAACATCTACCATGGTTCTATTCTATTGTTAACCGCTTAATCCCTATATAGTGCGTGCCAACGACTCGTCACCACGGGGGGGGGGCGTGGCATAGTAGCTGCAGACATACTTGAGGGGGGCAATGTTAAGTCAACCTGTTTTATACCCCTCAAAGATGTCCGCCGCTACCAAATGACACTTGTTGACGCCCCCTTCAGGATTTTTGGCACTCTCTATACTGTATATGTGTGTATATATATATTTATATATTTTTTTGTTATATATAGAGAAACTGCAGCCTCAGTTGATATTTTTCATTCAGTGACCTTCAATTTTGGATTTCACATGATTGACATACAGTATAGAATGATTCTCCTCCTAAGCACGCAATGGTGCGTGTGTGTGTGTGTGTGTGTGGTGTATGTGTGTTGTGTGTGTGTGTGTGTGTGTGTGTGTGTGTGTGTGTGTGTGTGTGTGTGTGTGTGTGTGTGACTGTGTGTGACTGTGTGTGTGTGTATGTTTGTATGTAGGTGTTTGTGTGCAGTATGTACTGTACTAGAAGTTTTGCCCGCTACGCGGGCAGAATTCTAGTACCCCCCCCAACCCCCCCACCCCTAACCTCCCCAAAGAAAATGTCGTTTGGGGGTACAAAGTCATGGGATAAAAAAAAAAAAAAAAAAAAAACTGTACTGTACTGTACTGTACTGTACTGTACGGTCTGTACTGTACTGTACGGTCTGTACTGTACTGTACTGTACGGTGTGTACTGTACTGTACTGTACTGTAATGTACTGTACGGTCTGTACTGTACTGTACTGACTGTACTGTACGGTGTGTACTGTACTGTACTGTACGGTCTGTACTGTACTGTACTGTACTGTACTGTACTGTACTGTACGGTCTGTACTGTACTGTACTGTACTGTACGGTCTGTACTGTACTGTACTGTACTGTACTGTACTGTACTGTACTGTACTGTACGGTCTGTACTGGGTGTGTACTGTACTGTACTGTACGGTCAGTACTGTACTGTACAGTAATGTACTGTACGGTCTGTACTGTACTGTACTGTACTGTACGGTCTGTACTGTACTGTACTGTACTGTACGGTACTGTATGGTCTGTACTGTACTGTACTGTACAGTCTGTACTGTGCTGTACTGTATGTACTGTACTGTACTGTACTGTACTGTACAGTCTGTACTGTATGTACTGTACTGTACTGTACTGTACTGTGCGGTCTGTACTGTACGGTCTGTACTGTACGGTCTGTACTGTACTGTACTGTACGGTCTGTACTGTACTGTACTGTACTGTACTGTACGGTCTGTACTGTACTGTACGGTCTGTACTGTACTGTACTGTACTGTACTGTACTGTCTGTACTGCACTGTACTGTACTGTACGGTCTGTACTGTACTGTACTGTATGGTCTGTACTGTACTGTACTGTATGGTCTGTACTGTACTGTACTGTACTGTACTGTGAGACGTGCGTGGTGTGACTGTCTCCCCGTTTTTTTTTGCAATACAAAGCCGTGACTATAGCACAACAGATCTGTGTGTGTGTGTGTGTGTGTGTGTGTGTGTGTGTGTGTGTGTGTGTGTGTGTGTGTGTGTGTGTGTGTGTGTGTGTGTGTGTGTGTGTGTGTGTGTGTCTGTCAACATACCACCTCCGTGACTAATGTGATGCAACGGGACTTTTGAGATAGCCATGCCCAAAATAGGGTGCCTTATTCGGATACATGCGTGTGACGGCCCGCCCCTGCCGGTTCTCTGAATTTTTATTTTTAAATAGGCTCTGTCATGATTAAGTGACCACACATATGAAGTGAAACAACTAAATTCTATCCAAACGATATGTTATAAGTAAATTCCGTGCCTCAAAGAAGAAGTTATAGAGCTTTGTGAAGTGGAAAAGTCCGGAGAAAGCAGGCTACAGAAACAGTGGACCTAAGCAATGGCTGCCGTTCGTGTTTGAGCGACGACGCTGGCAAAACAGGTCTCAATCTAAGTCACACTTTTAGAACACAACAAACGCAAACAAAGCAGATTCCTCCAATGTATAAAATTACAAAACCCAACCCATCTTTGTACATAAAAATGAAATCTTGGTATTGATTTGACAATTTCAATTAGGAAAAAGATCCGGTATGTGTACTTCCGAGACTGAATCACAGTGTAATGAAGATAGTATCTTCCCAAATCATTGTAAACAGACGGGAAGAAAAAGGTATTTTGTCATTTCAAAGATTGGCAGAATCTGCGTTGTTTGTTCTCATTTGTATGATAACATTGTGACTTTGAGACCTGTTTTGCCATGCAGTGTAATTGGGGTGAATATTTTGGATTTCGCAAGATAACTAGACAACTAAAACATCTACCATGGTTCTATTCTATTGTTAACCGCTTAATCCCTATATAGTGCGTGCCAACGACTCGTCACCACGGGGGGGCGTGGCATAGTAGCTGCAGACATACTTGAGGGGGGCAATGTTAAGTCAACCTGTTTTATACCCCTCAAAGATGTCCGCCGCTACCAAATGACACTTGTTGACGCCCCCTTCAGGATTTTTGGCACGCACTATACTGTATATGTGTGTATATATATATTTATATATTTTTTTGTTATATATAGAGAAACTGCAGCCTCAGTTGATATTTTTCATTCAGTGACCTTCAATTTTGGATTTCACATGATTGACATACAGTATAGAATGATTCTCCTCCTAAGCACGCAATGGTGTGTGTGTGTGTGTGTGTGTGTGTGTGTGTGTGTGTGTGTGTGTGTGTGTGTGTGTGTGTGACTGTGTGTGTGTGTATGTTTGTATGTAGGTGTTTGTGTGCAGTATGTACTGTACTAGAAGTTCTGCCCGCTACGCGGGCAGAATTCTAGTACCCCCCCCCCCCAACGCCCCCACCCCTAACCTCCCCAAAGAAAATGTCGTTTGGGGGTACAAAGTCATGGGATAAAAAAATAAATAAAAAAAAACTGTACTGTACTGTACTGTACTGTACTGTACTGTACGGTCTGTACTGTACTGTACGGTCTGTACTGTACTGTACTGTACGGTGTGTACTGTACTGTACTGTACTGTACTGTAATGTACTGTACGGTCTGTACTGTACTGTACTGTACTGTACTGTACTGTACGGACTGTACTGTACGGTGTGTACTGTACTGTACTGTACTGTACGGTCTGTACTGTACTGTACTGTACTGTACTGTACTGTACTGTCTGTACTGTACTGTACTGTACTGTACGGTCTGTACTGTACTGTACTGTACGGTCAGTACTGGGTGTGTACTGTACTGTACTGTACGGTCAGTACTGTACTGTACTGTAATGTACTGTACGGTCTGTACTGTACTGTACTGTACGGTCTGTACTGTACTGTACTGTACTGTACTGTACGGTACTGTATGGTCTGTACTGTACTGTACTGTACAGTCTGTACTGTGCTGTACTGTATGTACTGTACTGTACTGTACTGTACAGTCTGTACTGTGCTGTACTGTACTGTATGTACTGTACTGTACTGTGCGGTCTGTACTGTACGGTCTGTACTGTACTGTACTGTACGGTCTGTACTGTACTGTACTGTACTGTACTGTACGGTCTGTACTGTACTGTACTGTACTGTACGGTCTGTACTGTACGGTCTGTACTGTACGGTCTGTACTGTACTGTACTGTACTGTCTGTACTGCACTGTACTGTACTGTACGGTCTGTACTGTACTGTATGGTCTGTACTGTACTGTACTGTACTGTACTGTACTGTACTGTATGGTCTGTACTGTACTGTACTGTACTGTACTGTACTGTGAGACGTGCGTGGTGTGACTGTCTCCCCGTTTTTTTTTGCAATAGAAAGCCGTGACTATAGCACAACAGATCTGTGTGTGTGTGTGTGTGTGTGTGTGTGTGTGTGTGTGTGTGTGTGTGTGTGTGTGTGTGTGTGTGTGTGTGTGTGTGTGTGTGTGTGTGTGTGTGTGTGTGTGTGTGTGTCTGTCAACATACCACCTCCGTGACTAATGTGATGCAACTCTTTTGAGATAGCCATGCCCAAAATAGGGTGCCTTATTCGGATACATGCGTGTGACGGCCCGCCCCTGCCGGTTCTCTGAATTTTTATTTTTAAATAGGCTCTGTCATGATTAAGTGACCACACATATGAAGTGAAACAACTAAATTCTATCCAAACGATATGTTATAAGTAAATTCCGTGCCTCAAAGAAGAAGTTATAGAGCTTTGTGAAGTGGAAAAGTCCGGAGAAAGCAGGCTACAGAAACAGTGGACCTAAGCAATGGCTGCTGTTCGTGTTTGAGCGACGACGCTGATAGGCTGGGAGAGTGAGGTTGGTTGGGTTGCCATGTCATGTCGAGGTGTTGTAAGCGTGAAGTGGGTGTAAATTGGTTAGAGAAAGTGCGTCGACGCATGCGCAGTGCGCAGCTTTGTGTTTTTTCATGAAGCTGGTTGCTTGTTGCTCGTGCACGATCTGGCAACAGCGGTGCATACGCATGCGCAGTGGCGAGTTTTTGACAAACACACACATGTTCAGCGACACAATCGGATTGTAGGTTAGATACGTGCAGTACATCGTTTCCACATGAAGCCTGTGTCGCCACAGCTGCAGTGTATAAAGAAGATTGCTGTGTGCATTTATCTCCCACAGTATGTGTTTGCTGACGGGAGCTTGGAAGAGAGACAGACCCAGTTGATCAATGCATTTTTGCGTGCGTCAGGAGTAGACAGTTAGAGAATAAATCTTCTGTTATGGAGAGGGAGCCTACCTCGCTCCCCCTCTTTTCTGTGTGCACATACGTGTGCCAGCCTTTGAACCTGTTAACCCACCATGTTCTGAACGAATCGTAAGCAGTATAGCTCACTGGAAACTAATTCCATGTCAGTGTGTGCTGCCTTGCTGGATGACTGAAACCATTTCCCCCTTGAAATCCCTCCCTCCCACCACACACACACACACACACACACACACACACACACACACACACACACACACACACACACACACACACACACACACACACACACACACACACACACACACACACACACACACACACACACACACACACACACACACACACCTGTCCACTGAGAGTGCACAAATCCATTTTTGTACTCTCTAACACTCAAACACTCAGGATTTCCAGATCCTGGAGACCAGTGAGGATGAATTAAGTAGGAAAAAAGAGGCTGTCATAAATGTCAGGGCCAGGGAAGTGGGTTTACATCACAGGGATCAATCCATGGAGATAACATGGATAAAGATAAATAGCAGTTAACCACTTGAACCCAGGATGAAAATAGCCAATGACCTTGTAGATTGGCTATTTTCGGCAAAGAGATTTGGTGTAGAGGGAAAAAATAGAGCCCTGAAGGACCCTGGACTTGGGTGGCGAAGAGTAAAATTCCTGTCCACCACCTTGGAGACTAAGGGCCCCGTGCTATCCCTTAGCACTATGCGCTATCCCTTAATTACGCACAAGGCAGGTGGTGCTGCCCCTAAACAATATCATGCGGCAGCCTTACCTGTTAAACATTATGCCGACTGCCTTAGAAATCCATAAATCCATAAAATTGGTACTGTATCGTGCCCACATGCGTATGGCATATGGGATAGCGCATTGTGGGTCCTCAGACCACCCGTTATCCCAAATCTGTTTGGTTGTTTACAAGAGCGTCCCTGGAAATGTAAATGTCGGGTGCACATTTGGCATGCATGCAAGATCACAGAGCCGATCTGAAAGACTCACAATTTATGTGGCATTTCAAAGACTTATTCCTTCATTAATACTATGAAATAAAATTCAAGTTGATCGCGGTCTTCTTGCCTAGAAGTCCGGTTATGGAGTGTCGCGCTGCAATGCGTTGTGAACTTGTAGATAAGAGATATCTTCTGAGCAGATATAGCAGGAAATGCAGGTAATCCATGTGCATTTTGGAGAGTATGGGACAGACAGAGTCTATCATGCTCAATAAAGCCACTGTGATGAAGATCATGCATCTGATAAATATTCTCTAATAGCCTACCGTGATGTCGTTAATCCATAGCGTCGTTAATCCATCCGTGTCTGTCTCTCACTCAACATTCACACCTGATTCTCAACAAATCTCTGTGATAAAAAATGTCCTATAATCAGCAGAAGTAAGAGTGTCAATTCCTTGTGTCAATTGTGTTTATATAATATTTTGGTCTATTCAAAGACAATAATTTGTGCCACGCAGCAAATTAGCATTCGCTCCAAACCACCAACTTCAGTTCCATTAATCCATTACGCAGGAAATAAAGGACAGGTTGCAATAATATAACGTTCTCTATAATGTGTATAATTATGTTTACTATATACGGAGTGATCAGAGACAGACAAGGCATGGCATAATGACCCTATGGATTCATGACATCACGGTAGGCTATTTGAGGATATTTATCAGATATTATTCTTCCTCAGAGGCTGTATTGAGCGTGACAGACTCTGTCCTAGCCCTATAGCTCTCCAGAATGCTGCTCGAGTGCAAGGATTGTTATGCATTTTCTATTTGCTAGAACTGCTCTGAAAATATCTGATCTACAAGCTCAAGCTTGTAGATCGGGGAATCCACTCCATAACCGCACTTCTCAGCATAGAAGACAGCGGTAAACTATTATTTTATTTGGTAGGATTAATGAAGGAATAAGTCTTTGAAATGCCACCTAAATTGTGAGTGAAATATGAGTCTTTCAGATCGGCTCTGGCATCTTGCATGCATGCAATGTGCCTGCAATATTTCCATTTCCAGGCACGCTCTTGTAAACAACCAGTGGACGGACAGCGGGTGGTCTGGGGACCCGCAATGTGCTTTCCCATACGCGTGTGGGCACAATACCAATATTACGGATAGCGCAACAACACGCCCATCAGCCAGACCTCCCGGCGCAAATAAGGCAGTGGGCATAATGTTTAACAGGTAAGGCTGCCGCACAATATTGTTTAGGGGCAGCGCCAGCTGCCTTGTGAGCAATTAAGGGGAAGTGCATCGTGCCAAGGGATATCGCTGGGCGTGCGTGCGACAGGGCCCTAGGGGTTCGAATCCTCTGCATTGCATCCGGCTTGGCCAGGCATCCATTCGAACACAATGGGTTGTGTTGGTGGGGAGGGCGATCTCTGTCACTGTACTAGAGATTCCTAGAGGTTCAATGGGGTGTGGAACTAGGAGGAATAGCATGTTCCTCTGCATGCTTTCCTAGTGAAGCTTCTCACTGTCAGGTGAAAAGAAGCAGTCTTGACATTATGTGTCTAGGAGGAGACGCGGTTGAGTGTGCTCTCCCATAGAGGAACTGTAAGAGTTAGTACCAAGGGATTACAAATACATGGCAAACAGGAACTGGCATGATGAAAGAAAAGATACAATACGAAAACACAAATAGCACTTCAATAGCCCCACAGCCCAGGGTGTGGTTTCCTAAAAGCATCTCAGTATTGCATCATCATCCTACTGCTAAGATGCTTTCAACCAAGCCCAGGGACAATACTGCACACAAGAACGAGAACATGATCTGTGATCTGTCATTGAGATTATGTCGTCAACACACCATGAGATATTTTTTTAGTTATGTTTTCTTCTTGTTTCTGTGCTTCAGTGCGTTCATACTGCATGTGCAAACAAAAGAGAAACTGCAAACTGCTATCCATGTTGTAATATTTCCTGCATCCCTTCCTGTCTCTCACGGGGTGCTGCTGTGGTGGCCTGATGTCTGCACTAAAAGATAACTAATCGTCTTTTAGCTTTAGGGACAAAAATGTCTCGTCTCAAGCTTTCATCAACACTGATGAGACGTCGGTTCATCTTCAATATAGAAGCATGCCAGGATTTGACCTCATAAGTACTGTATGTGCATCAACTTTTTTTTGGAAAAGGGAGCCTTTAACAATTTTTGCACTAGAAGGGGGACTTTACCAGGGGTTTTCGCCAGAAAAGCGAGAGGCCTTTAATATTTTGGTCTGTACGAAAATTGAGGCAGTAAAGCAATGTTATTTACATTCAGCAGAACGTACAGTATTGGCAAACCATTGGCTAATGATTTATTCCAAGTCTATGGATGATTTTTGACTCAGAAACCCTCAGATGTTTGTCAAAGGGGCCATTATCATTCTGGGCATTAAAAAAGGGAAATAACTAAATCTGGGCATTACGTTTATACATTTTGGGGTTTTGTGTCCCATCATGCATCTATTTTGAAATAGTCAGGATGCGCACAACCAGTGCTTTGAATTTTGGTGGAACCCACCCATTGTAGTTTTCAGTTCCTAATTTTGTTTTGCCTGTGTGAACTGCCACTTAGTGAAGTTCAACTTGTGTGATTCCTGTAACTGAATGAAAATAAACTTGGGTGGAACAAGACCTATTAAAGGAGCTTTTTAGGTGAGTCTCTTACTGTAAGTCCCAATTGTTTAAGAGCAGCTGTTCAGTGGACAAAAATAAAAGGCAGTGATTGTACGAGGCAGCTCCCATGTGTGCAGTATGTGTAAATATCTGCATCAACAACACCACCAGACACTTTCTATGAATAATAACATGTTATTAGTCAACTTTCTGGGAAAACAATAATTAAGTATGTCCCCGTTGTGTCACATTGATGTGATGCTGTTTAACCCAGTAGCATCAATGTAGCATTAGCATACATAATGTAGCTGAAGGAATAAGACACTGCATGGAAAGGGAGACTCTGCAAAAACACACAGAGTGCGCGCACACGCGCGTGTGTGTGATTGTGTGTGTGTGTGTGTGTGTGTGTGTGTGTGTGTGTGTGTGTGTGTGTGTGTGTGTGTGTGTGTGCGTGTGTGTGTGTGTGTGTGTGTGTGTGTGTGTGTGTGTGCGACGGGGGTGCAGGCGTGTGCGTGCGCATGTGTGTTCACATGAAATTCAATTAAGACGCTCAATCTGTGACATTGGGAACAATCTAATGTGAAATCTATGTGCCTAGCTGTGTGGACATGGATAAACAGGATGGTAAAGCACATGGGGCAGAGATGAATAGATGCTTCAGAGGTGTGCGCTGGTTACAGAATAGGTTGGTGTCCACAGGCCCACTGGGAAATTTCCTAAAAAGGGAACACTTCCAAAAACCTATTTCAGTTCATCCTTTAAAAAAATAAAGCTAAATTCTCCTTAACCACAACAAATTTAATCTAAAATAGCCAATCTAATTGTAAGCGTATAGATACCAAAAAAAAGAAAGAAATTAAATAGTTTTAATAACATTTAAATGTTTCCACCTATCATGACAAAATAGCCAAAACTGGAATGCCAGTGTTCCTGAAATCTGACTTTTTGAAGTCAAACTAAAAACAACACACCCAAAGGCAGCAACAGAAGTTGTTGAGGTGAGCCTCATATATGAAAAATAGTCAGGAGAACAACAAATAATATAATGCCCAAGGTAACTCAGTATGAATATGGATCTAAGCCATGAGTGAGTTGTTGCTGATGCTGGCACACACACAGAAAAACCCAGGACAAACCACAGCATTCATACATTATAAAAGCATACAGTAACAACTGACACAACAGCACACACAACACAAACAGGTGTTAAAGGTGCTGTATACTGTACATGATATTGTTTGGTTATAACAAAACGTTTTGTTGAAAGGTTAAAGTTCTATATTCTGATTGTAAGCATTGCTATCATGTTTGTTCAATAACAGGGGTCTCCCCATCTCTCCAGCTCGTTAGTAAACCGAAAATAAATGTTCAAATGGTGAATTTCCTCCAATAAGGAGAGAGAGACCCACAAAGATCATTCATCAGCAGCTTGTGTTCCAGTTCAAATTTTGACAGCTCGTTTATTTCACCTCCGATTTCCCTTGTTTATCCTGTATCCTGTATGAGTTCTCTCTCCTGATTGGATGAAATTGGTATCAGAGAGAAAATGTATTTTCTACTCTGGAGCTGGAGAGATGTGGAGACACCTATTCATTGAACAAACACTATATAGCAATGATCATAACGATCACAATTTATTTTAACATACAGCTTATCACTTACAGCACCTTTAAAGACCAACATACAACTGAAAAACACATACACTGGACATCTAGGACAACAGCACAGCCCTTCAGCTTTCACACACACACCGTACCATACAGTAGTACAACGGAAAGTACAAGAGAACGTAGGGATTAGGGAACAGAGATGCATCACTGACTGAGCATGACCAGCACCTGGTCGACCACCTCACATCAACACTACAGTCTTCCCACACACAGTGCTACTGAAGCCACGAGACGTTCAACTGAAGGAGGAAATATCAAAGCAGCAACGGCAAAAAAAAACACAACCATCACTCCACTGTGAAAAATATCCATCATGAGTCATGACTTGTCATTGATTCATGCATTGAGTGTGTTAAATGGATTTTCTTAAGACTGGATTACCTATTATTCGAATGCAACTAACCTTGTTGATTAAACTGTACCGCATTGACTAAAGTGGCATTGTCTCTTGAATCACTTTATTTTACGAAAACACACTTTAACGAAAGAGACAGACTTGTTGAAACACACCTGGTTGAATAGGATGGCTACAATACTACCAGCATACTGTAAGTTAACGCCTAATTATGTCTACACACGCATAACTCCAATTATATTTAACAACTTTCAACCTACTTTGGTTGTCCCTACTTTCAATGCATTCTCATGCACTCCCAAGTCATCATGTACCAATTCTTGGTTAACATACCTATAACGTCCAGTGATGCAGACATTCATGTCCCATACTGACAAGGAGGGATCATTATTTACTATTCTCTGCCTATCGTTATGCAACTCGAAGTCACTGAGTCAGCAGAAGCGGACATTGCACCGCTCGTTACAAGCACTTGCTTGGTTATTTATAAAAATAGCAAAAGTAGCAGATCTACAAGCTCGTAGGTCGGCTATTTAAAAAAAAATCGAACCAGAAATGCATCTCAGCTTCGACAAACTTCTTCCCAGTTCAACATTACTTTTAGACGTTCCAAACATTGGAGTTGGATATTGATGTGACAATATGTAACATCTGCTGTGAGGGCTTTGAGGGCTTTTGGGGTTTCCCCATATATTTTAATGCACATTCAACGCAACATCCCTAATTTGGGCATGTTTTATTGTTTATTATACTGTAGGAAAAAAATCGCAACACAAGGTGAAGTGTTGTAAATCAGCTATTTCCGCTATGAATCGTACAATGAAGTATATAGAGCTTAAGTGGTTAATGCACTTTTAAAGCACAAATCATACGATAGATATAGATACAGTGGATAGATACAGTAGATATATATATATATATATATATATATATATATATATATATATATATATATATATAGAGAGAGAGAGAGAGAGAGAGAGAGAGAGAGAGAGAGAGAGAGAGAGAGAGAGAGAGAGAGAGAGAGAGAGAGAGAGAGAGAGAAGAGAGAGAGAGAGAGAGAGAGAGAGAGAGAGAGAGAGAGAGGGGGGGGGGGGAATATATTAGGACTTTTTCCAGAGATAGAGCGAGGTCAGACAGAAACAGGTAGACAGGGGTAAAATACGAAGAGAGATGTTGTGGCTTCTGGATCCAGTCAGTGGCAACCAGAAGTCATGCATGTCTGAAGAAATCCAGACATGGGAAAAGAGTACAAATTTGTATTCACTGTACACCGGAGGATTTTTGTATTATTATTTTTTCTCAGGATTATAGTCATTTTTTTTAAATATAACATGTTTTTTTTAAATGTCGTGCTTTCAATTAATTTAGAAAAAAAAGTCAATGGATTATCTAACTGCAAATATGAAAATGATGATTACATGAGAGGCTCACAGCAGGATTATGGTGGTTTCGTAAGAGAAATCAGTGAAACACTGTGAATTTAATAATTATGCACACATAAAAAGTACATTGATGTACATGAATATTCACATGCACACATACACACACACACATGCATGCACGCCTGCTCCTGCAGACACACACGCACACACCGCAGTCACCGCACACACACTAACAATAGCCCAATAGCCGTCATGTGGTATTAGTGTTGGTACCAGTAGGGAGAGAGATGGATCACAGTAATGAGCCCTCTTGGGTTAACAAAACACCCACTTGTGCGTGCCGCGCACACACTCCCTCTAACAAAAATCTGAGTGCTAATTTAACTCTGAGCGTAAATAATTTACACCAGTGTGGATCTATTTTACACTCCTGCAAATCAATTAACACTCTGGACTTTGCAGTGCGCACACAGGCAAACATGTGCATATAATGCACATCTGTGCAGGGGGTAGCAGTGGCTCAGGAGGTAGGGTGGCAGCTTGGGAAATGGAAGGTTCCCCGGTTCGAACCCGGGATCCCCCAGAGTTGGTGTCGAAGCGTCCTTGAGCAAGACACAGAACCCCTAATTGCTCCCGATGAGCAGGTTGGTGCTTTGTATGGTTTGCTCTTCCGTGAATGTGTTATACATGGAACTATACGGGAGATGGGAAACCCGCCCGCAGGGCGCACTACTGGACTTGGGAAGCCCCTTCGGTGGGGGCGTTGTCACATTCTAATACAGCCCAAAAACCACATCCTGCACCTGCCTCAGTGGCTTGCCTCACTAATCATTAGACTGCCAGCCCCAACCTCCTGGGATCAAATCCCACCTCCAACAACCGCAGAATGTTTTTTCCGCCGATAAAGTATGTTTTTTGACCGCGATAGAGGCGTGCTGTCTCAAGCGAACTTGAGCCACGAGAGGCACCGCCAAGTGGGCTAAAGTGAGCCAGCAGTTCTCCAATTTCCTCGTCTTGAGGTTTCTAATTATAAAACATCACCTTGGCAGAGAGGCAGATAACGAGGTAATGGATAACAGGCTTTGGAGTCCCAGGACGGCACCTGATATTTCAGGTCTCCGTTTGATCGGATTCTCTACTCCTAATACTAAAAGACAGATTTTGATTTTCACGGATGATTTTAGCTAATGATGAACAACTAAACATACTGCTAGAAATGGAGGCAACGCAAGTGCTACAGTGCTAAAACTGTCAACTCTAGTCTCAAATAATGATTTTATATTACTTGAGAAATTGGAATCTTATTTCAATGGGCAGTGTGCAATTTGTGCTGCAATTTATTTGTATGTATTATTTGTACTGTATGTAGCCTTCTGTATGTATGCACTATGTTGTCATTGTATTTTAAACAGCACATACTGTACGTGTCCACAACACATTTCCCCTTAAGACAATAAATCCTGGACCATTAACAATAACAATCCTAAAACCTGCAAAGAAATGAAAACAATAAGCATATAATATCAAAATATATATATGTTTTTCTTAGAAAAGGGAGCTCATTGTTTTCAAGGGAAACAGTCCAAGGCCATACATGGCTGATAAGATGAAGTTACAGGCTGCAGAATGAAAAAAATCAATAACTCCAGCAGGCAGAGATTCAGAGTTGATCAAATATTGATGGATGACAAGAAGTGTGTGTGTGTGTGTGTGTGTGTGTGTGTGTGTGTGTGTGTGTGTGTGTGTGTGTGTGTGTGTGTGTGTGTGTGTGGGGGGGGCATGTTAACACACTCACACAGCAAGATACACAGCAAGATACATACAAAAACATGTGAGATTTACAGTATGTAAGAAGTGGTTTAAAGTTCTGTTGAAATCCATGGTGTTTTTAAGGAAAGCTTGTGGCTAAATGTTTGCTTAAAGAACCGTGAATAAAGTGCAATATGCAATTTAGGCATTTAACTGTGCAATCAGAGTAAATGGCATGAACCCTAGTCAACAAACGACAGGCTAATAAATGGTCACTTAAGTAGGGTGCAAAGAAAGCAATTTGGTGTTTATTAATTTACAACAGTGAGACCACATATGTGAAAATAATGCACATCCTCCGGCCATTCAGAATGGAGTATTCCCCGTGGCCATGGATAAGCACTCTCGCAGTCCCACGCATGCAGTACAGAGAAATCCATGTCAGTCCAGGACAAACGTGACTCCGAAGAAGAGGAAGGCATCAATAGCCAGAATGCAATAGCCACAGTTTTGTAGAGTGTGTGTGGGTGTGTGTGTGTGTGTGTGTGTGTGTGTGTGTGTGTGTGTGTGTGTGTGTGTGTGTGAGTGTGAGTGTGATATATAATTCCTTATTCTTTTTTTTCTTCCAGTGCGCCAAATTCCTCCATGAAAAAATTATGACACACATCAAAATGAGGATCTTCCTGTTGTCTTGCCCCTGTGCTAAAATGGAGCATCTGAAATATTTATACTTTATGTCAGGCCACTGCCTCTGAAATCCATTACAATCAAAGCTGTACTTTATTCCCTTACTTTTATCTCTGGCAGTCTAACTGCCTGCAGCCAGCTCACCCACATGTGCACAATCTCTCCGTCTAATCATAATGAACACATAAAAACATACACCTACAGTACTGTACTTCAGTGCGGAGAAATTTGGGGACTTGGAGATTGGGTATACATGAAAGTACTGAATAAGAAAATGTCCACCAGCACACAAAATCCACAAATCCACACGTACACACACACACACACACACACACACACACACACACACACACACACACACACACACACACACACACACACACACACACACACACACACACACACACACACACACACACACACACACACACACACACACACCTTGTGTGCATGAGTCATTCCCTTGTTTGCACCACCCTGGTGGGCACAGACTCACTAGTTACCTTTTATACATACACTATGCAGTATATACTGTATATACAGTGCTGTGTGTGTGTGTGTGTGTGTGTGTGTGTGTGTGTGTGTGTGTGTGTGTGTGTGTGTGTGTGTGTGTGTGTGTGCGTGCGTGTTAAATATGAAGCATACATCAATTAAAACACAATTTCCAGGCAAATATTTATAATTTCTTAATCTTTCCTGTCCTTTCACTTAATCTAGAGTCTCTATTTATTGTATAAGCCATAAACACTCCCCTACCATGTTCAAAGCCTCCTACTTTGCAGGTGCCACAGTCAAATTCCTTCCATTCCTAGCATTTTATGTATGATGATCTTTATTGCGATGGATCCTTATTGCTATGGATACCATAACCAACACATTATTCATATGAACCCGGGGCCGCCATGGCTGAATGGGTAGAGAGGCTGTCTGTGAAACAGAAGGTCCCCGGCCCCGGTCTATGTGTCAAAGTGTCCATGATCAAGACACTTGCTCAGGGACACTTCTCTCCGGTCACTTCTCTCCATTTACTGTATTAACTGGCCGTTTAAGGCTGAGGCGCAACAGTAGAATCCCTTTGTTCACTGTATTAACCCTTTAAGACCAGGGACGCATCATTTGTGTCATTTTAAGATTTGCTATTCAAAAATAGCAGATATACAAGCTCACAGGCCCGGCACCGAGTGCCGCGCTGTGAGCTTATATATCTGCTATTTTCGAATAGCTAAAGAAATAAAAAAATGCCACACAGATGCGTTCCCGGTCTTAATGGGTTAATAGCACCCACTACTCCTTATAGTTAGGATGGGTTCAATGCAGAGGACACATTTCACATTACTGTATGTGCAAATGTACAGTGACAAGAAATACCCCAAAGGAGCAGGGAACATATAAATATAATAATTATAATAATAATAGCAATTATGTCATCGAGGTCCTCATGGATTGACAATCCTATTCCATGTTTGACAATGTACTGTAAATGTCCCTTGCGACTTCCCATGTTCCCATAATGTACCTTATCTTCTTCTCGTGTCTCGAGTGTACATTGGCGGATATTTCTGCTTTGAAAAGCAGGAGATTCCGAGAGGATGGTGGAGACACAATGGGAATGATTGAAGTGCTGTAGACCTTGACTCATGTTTTCACAAAGGTAGGCAGCTTCTGTCCTCCGCTCCACTCCCTTTGCTCTCCCTTCTTTCAACCTCACCATCTCTCCCTCTCTCTCCCTCTCCCTTTTAATATTCATGAGCACTGCAGAAGTGTACTCAAGGAGCATGCTGGGTAGAGCTGGCCCTGTGACATCATCACTCCATGCCGACATGATACTCTATGCCGAGCTCCCTCGCCCATAGATATATGAACGTGGATACCTCATTGGCTGCTGCTCAGCTGTTCACTGGAGCGTCGCTCGTCATCGCAGCTGCCAGATTGTGTGGGGAAAGTCGTGCCTCCGAATACATGTATGCCCCATGTACTGTATGTATGTCAGTGGTGGAAGAAGTACAGTACTAAATGTTTTTACCAAGAAAAAGTATCAATACTGCAATTTAGAAATACTCTGTTACAAGTAAAAGTTCGGAATTCAAAATGTACTTACTTTACTAGAACGTAGCCTACTCATTATGCAGCATGTCCCATTTCATAAGTATCTTTTGAAAATAGCAGATCTACAAGCTCACAATGCGTCTCATATGGCCGAAATATATATAGGGCTGAAGTGGTTAATGTATGTTTTCAGCCAAATACACATCATTATATCATTATCAAAAGTTTGAGAACTACAGGTCTCCTCCCGGTCGGACATATGCACCACTGGTTCTCAACATGGGGTCTGGGGCCCTGAGGGGTCCTCTGAAACTATGAGAGTGAGGATTTTACAGTGCAGACTGAAGTCCCGGAGATAGAAATCATATCAAATGGTCTATTCTATTGCATATCAAACCGAGGGTCCTTAAAATGAAAAAGAATCACTGCACCAGCAGTTCATTGGTCAAGTATGAGCAAGTTAACTTGTGAAGTGGCACTCACTATGTCCAATCAAAGAACACAATCAAATAAATAACAATTAGAAAAACAAATATGAAGTAGAAAAAAGGAGAAAGGGATGCTACTGTATGCTACTGTATACATTGTGTATTAGTGCAGGATTTGTGTGATCAAAACATTATCAAAGTGATATTAAAAGATTATGTAATACAGACTTTAGACAACACAGAAGATCACTTCATGAAAAGTGCAAAGAATGCACAAAATGTCACTGATGAAATACATAGGGACATACAGGAAGTAACAATAGACTGCGCGCGCACACACACACAGACACACACACACCCCAAATAAAGCTGTCAGAACATTTACATCCAAAGGAATACCGATTCACAGAGAAAGAGCGCAACTTCAACAGCAAGAACACACACACACTGACCCGCGTCTCTAAGCAGTGAATTTGGTTTTGCTATGTCCATACAGAATAATAGAACTTTTGTACTAGGATTCAGCTACTAAAAATGTTTGGATTGTTTCAAACTAAACTGAAAAGATTCCAGCAAATTGTAATCTTTACTGTGCTTGTAAATGATTTTTCCGGTTAGCACATATCATTTTTTATGGGCAAACGAGAGATTTCCTCTTCCCTTCAAATCAGAAACTGTCTTATACAGTAGTATTGTGTGGAAAGGGGACAGAAATTAGGGTGTCTACAAGGGTGGGTTTCATGTTTCCATTACTGCGGTGAATAAGAAAGTGATTTAAACTTTGTCCCTTTATTTTAAATAGACGATCTACAAGCTCACAAGGCGTCACGGATGCGACGCCTTGTGAGCTTGTAGATCGTCTTTTTCCGGTGCATGACACCGTTATACGGTACGACAGAACATACATTTAACCATTAGAATGCTGCAAAGAAAAATCGCTGTGGTCTGAATAACACTTTAGAGCAGGGGTCTTCAACAGGGGGTCCTCAGAGTTACTACAGGGGGGCCGCCAAATCTTTGTGAGATAGGATTTGTTTTTTTTACATTAACCACTTGAACCCTAGCATCCCTATTCTGGGGGGAATATTAGCCGAAAATAGTGGATCTCCAAGCACAGCACGAGGCGTTGTGAGCTTGTAGATCGGCTATTTTTGGCAAAGTGGTTTGGTGTAGAGGGAAAAAGGAGCAAACCGAGTGCAGAGCCAAAGGTCAAGTTTACTAAGTATTGAGGGTATAAGCAGTTAAATGTCTGAAACAAGCAAAAAACATTAATTGACACAACACTGCTGATAGTGCTGTCAAACAAATCTATGAAGCTATGACTGAAATCTATGAAAAAGTTGAATGCTTTAGAGAGGAGGGTAGAGAGGGGTAGAGTGGGGGAGGGGGTTATAGAGGTGATAGGAGCCGACGTGTCTGAGAGTCGCGTGTGCACGACTAAAAACAAAGCACTCAGCTGCATAGTCAATGACTCTGGGACAATATACTATCACCATGAGGGGGTGAGTGGCCAACACATGACGGGAGGGTGGGAATGAGGGAGGATGGGAGGACAAAGAGAGATGGAGAGTGAGAGAAGGCAAGGGCATTGACAGCATGCGAGAAAGAAAATGAGAGTGAAGAAGAGAGATTGAGCAAGACAGCAAGACAAGGAAAGCGAGAGAGAGAGAGAGAGAAGAAATGAAAAGTAGAGGGATTAGAATAGTAGGAGATGGAATCTGAGATGGAAATCTATGCAACTATGTATATATCAGTTATTATATCTGCTTCTATTTTAACTGCCTCATCCCATTGCCATTTTTAACTTCTAACCATACACCTTATATATTCACTCTACTCATATTAGTTTTCCTTGTGTTCTATCCATCTCTATTCTTTACCCCCTTCCTGAAAACTGATGATGGGAGCTTGATGGGAAAGAATTTCACCCACTTTTTTTTAACCTGTGGTGTGACAACAAAGTTAAATGTTGAGGGGAATAGTCAATAAGAGGAGCGCAATGGTGGGGTGGGGTGCGGGCAGACAGGGAGAGAGGGCTGGGCGATAGAAGAGAGCTGATTGGGCGGGGAGGGAAGAATGGGAGGGGCTGGAGATGACAGACAGGAAGTGAGGAGCTATGGGGGCACAGCGGTGGAGAATTTAGAGGTCAGGTGCAAGTGTGTGGACGTGGGAGAGAAGAGATGCAGCGATAGGGGGCAGACTAGGAGAGGTAAGGAACAACTGGTTTGTGCAGAACTGTCCGTGCCTGATACAAGGATTGGATGTCTCTATGACAAGGAACGTTGCAGGGGGTTGTACTGTATATCCAATTAGTCAACAGATTGCTACCCGATGGTGCAATCATCTATCTAGAGTAGTTATCAGCTTTGGTTTCTGAATCTAGTTAATTGTTGGCTGAAAAACTACACTTGATGCCAAACCATCAATAACTGCAGTGTCGTCGCAACAGTACTTTTTTTGTACTGCTCAATTAATTTGCAATACAGCAGACAAACACCTGCCGACACACCTTCTAACAGACTCTTATGCATCTATCTCACGCACGCGCGAGCACACACACACACACACACACAAGAAACACTTGTACACAGCTTTTCTGCAAGGCTGTCTGTCATAGACAACACATTCTTGAATCACTTCTCTTTCGAGGTCATCACCCCTTTATCCGGCGAATCTGTATGAGTCATTCATCCATTTTTAGACGATCTATAGACCAAAGCTAATGGCCTTGTCATCTGAGCCACTGGGGATTTGAAATGCGTTGCCTTGGGGAACTCACACACTGGCCAAAATGCATACAATATGGTATGGTGTTGGTGGTGTTGCATCATACATGGCTCAATGCTTGCAACAAAGGAGAGAGTTCACACTGGTTTAAAGTAGTTTTTCTTTTTTTTTATTAAACTAAAGAGTCAAAGAATGACAGAAAATGTACGAAAGTCAGTGTCAGCGATCAGTCGTGTAGTGTAGCGTATGTATTGTGATTGGGATGCAAAAAAGGAACAATCCAAACTAATAATTTAACACAAAAAGCCATGGGGAAAGCATGAAGTCTGGTGGAAGAGAGCAGCAGGTTAAATAGAGGAGGAGGCCAGAAAGCCACTCCCTCCTCAGATGGCACCCATCTCCCTGACGAGCCCAAAACTGGACGCTGCTGGTAAAATAGACAAACTTTAGTCACCAGCAATCAGACCTCAATGTGTAGGATAGGAGGAGAGAGAGAGAGAGAATAGAGACAGATAGAGGCCCTTCATACCTCCTCCCAGAGATGAGGGCCGAAAGGGTCCTCACTGACCAAAAGAACATTCATCAAATACAATTCCCGATATTGTGTCACTCTTAGAACTGTCAAGATTTTTTGTCTGTTACCATAACCACCCATTTACCCGTCACACCATCCAATCCAACCATTCCCACTCAGCAACTATTGGTACCTTGAGCAATTTAAGAGAATGAGAAAAAGTCAACCAAGTAAATGAACAGTTGGTTTCAACAGCCTATGGAGGGTGGTGGCCTCGAACATAAAGGTAATTTTTGAGTGGTGCCAACCACTCCTACATTTGACCGTGTCTGTGTGTGTGTCCGTCCGTCTGTGTGTCCGTATGAGCACGGCCTCTCTGTATGTTTGAGCACAGCCTCAACAGCTGCGGCTGATTGCAACACAAAGATGCAACCATACAGGTACAGGTACAGTACAGTACAGACCGTACAGTACAGTACAGACAGTACAGTACCGTACAGACAGTACAGTACCGTACAGTACAGGTACAGTACAGTACGGTACAGGTACAGTACAGACCGTACAGTACAGTACAGGTACAGTACAGCACAGGTACAGTACAGTACGTACAGCACGTACAGTACAGTACGTACAGTACAGTACAGACTGTACAGTACAGTACAGTACAGTACAGTACAGTACAGTACAGTACAGTACAGTACGTACAGTACAGGTACAGTACAGACCGTACAGTACAGTACAGTACATATAAATATTAGTAAAGATACTTTAAAGTTCCTAAACTGAGAAAAATACTTAAAATGAGTAATAATACTTAAAATGAGTAAAAAATACTTAAAAGATGTTAAAATGAGTAAAAACACGTACAAATCTGTACAAACATTTTAAAGTACTTAAAATGAGTAAAAACACATTGAAGTCATCAAAGTCTGTAAAAAGTAACTAATGAAATGAACTCATGAAAGGCACCACTCTCTTCACACTGGGTGTGATTTTTTTTTCTCTGAGTGCATGAGACCCTGTGCGTCTTTTAGGATTGGCGGGTCGATTACTGTGAAGAAAAATATTAAGTGAGTGAAAACACAAAAAAATCGCTGGCACTGTGGCAACTAGACGATGTTTTTTAATGGCACTAAATTAGTTAATACAGCAGGTAAATGCTGGAAGTAATCCATCTGCCCTGCCATGAACCAAATCATTTCCCAGAATTACCTGCTCCCCATCAACTGGTAAAGCAAGCCGCACTTCCAAAACAACTTCCCCTTTAACCAGATCTGAATCTATAACTACATTATGCAAGGGAACAGGGAAAACAGTCGTGCCCATCCCTCTAGCCAACCAGAACCCTCCAGTATTGGTGTCAGACGAAAATGGCATTACTGATGACAAGATAAAAGAATCCAATGCTCCAGTGTCTATTAAAATCTCAACTTTTTTAATACTCCCTGCTAAAGAGACAAACCCACTGGTGACATACGGCTTATAACCTGGATCAACCTCTTTGGTCAAACAGCATGTGCTGATTTTCCAGGCAAACCCCCTGTAGAATGCTCAGAAAAGGACCTATTCAACACTGAGGCATGATCAGCAACTGCAGCCGACTTGGTGAACTGTTGCACTAGAGTAGTGGCCTCAGCCTTCTCAATCTCTCGTACTGGAGCAGAGAGGGTCACAGGTTTTACAGGCCAGTTGCCGGCGGTCTCATATTTTTGTTTTGATCTCAGCACTGGACTGTCAGCTTTCCAATGGCCTTTACCAAGGCAATAGTTACACGTCTGACCTGTGCCGAACTTGCCACCAGTCTCTCTGGTTCAAAAAGAACACCCTCACTTCCTGAGCTTTCCTGTTGACCACCATCACTATCCCTGCATCCATAGGCACCGCATACTTTGTGAGTTAGGTATAGATCGTCGGCTATGACATTTGCTTCAGTCAAAACCTTAGGATTCCTCTCATTCAAATATGTAGTTACTTGCTCGGGGAGTGTTTCTTTGCATTGCTCCAACAAAATAAGTTGACACAAGTCAACAGTTTTTACCTCATCGGCTAGAACCACCACCGACCAAAGAGAGTAGACAACTCACGTGCAAACTCAACATAAGTCTGCCTCTCATGTTTCCTTACACCCCTGAATGAATTTCTGCCTATAATCCCCTGGTACAAGCTTATATGCCTTTAAAAGAACAGCCTTTACTTTACCATAGTTTTCACTGTTTGCTAATAGGCAAAGAAGCGCAGGCCTCCTGAGCCTTCCCAGTTAGCACACACTGTACCAGGAGTGTCTGCTCAGCATCACTCCACTTTCCACTTCCACGTTTTTAGCCAACCTCTCAAACACAAAAAAGGTTTCCATCTCCTTCTCTGAAAAATTAGGAATCAAGTGCAAGCAACTAGAGACATCAAACTGTGAACTGGCCACAATTCTCTTATGGCACTGTCGCTGACTCACTCTGGAACTTACCATCCTTCATCAAACCCAACTTATAACGCTCCAATTTTAACTTCTCAAGTGCAACGTTTATTCGCCTTATTCCTGACCACACCCACCGTGGGCGTGGTCAGGTAGGGTAGTAGGGGGGGTGGGGAGCCCCATATCAATGAGTTTCCTGTTTACCAGTGTTGCCATGTCTGCTTATAATAAGTGACTTTGGGCTTGTTTTTAAAGTGTAATTGCTTATTTGAGCTTGCTTCCTAATGTTATTTAAACCAGTGGTTCCCACATTTTTTCAAAATCTTACTAACTCATCCCTAGTCTTCCTGCACTGCAGTGGTGGGATATTGAAACACATCTAATGCAGTCCATGGAATAGGCCAGGCCCTAGTCTGGGCTTTGATGACTACCCACCCATTTCGGATGCTGTCAATGCACTGAATGGGACATTATCACTTTTAATCAGACTATTGATTGGTCTAAGTAGGTGAGATACTGACCTACCCACATTTAATCAGACTATTGATTGGTCTAATCAAGAGATACTGACCTACCGACGGGGCCCAGTAGGTGTTTTGTATAAAGTATAGTTTTGGACCGCGTTGGAGGCGCCGTTTCAAGCTAACTTGAGCCACAAGAGGCTCCACCGAGCGAGCTAAAGCGAGCGAGTTGCCATGCCGAACGTTGCAAAGTTCGCTTGAGCAGACTCAGCGCCGTCCGAGTTATGTACCGATAGGCACAGAATCGTGAATCATGTTTTGGGGTGACCGTTTGCCCCAACTTTCATCAACCCACAGAATAACGTCAAAACACCTACTGAGCCCCGTGGTTAGGTCAGTATCTCACCTACCAATAGACAAATCAATAGCCTGATTAAACGTGATAATGTCCCATTCAGTGCATTGACAGCATCCAAAGCCGGTGACCTACCAAGCCATGGAGGTGTACCCTCGTCATATATCGAATATCTGTATCTGTATCTCCTTGACGGGCCCCAAACTGGACACAGCTGGGAAAACAGACACACTTTAGTCACCAGCAATCAGACAATTAGTTAGACCAATGTGTAGGACAGGAGGAGATAGAGAATAGATACGGCCCGTCACATTGGCAAACATAGGACAAGAGATAGCAATGTAGTAAATAGATAGACCTGTATTGATCCCACAAGGGAAATGCAGATGTCATTATGGTCCACATCTCACCAACAAACAAGAAAACAAACTGTACAAGCATTCAGCTTATGCTGAAGCTGTCAAATCGCTGGTAGATTTGACGTTCTGTATGTGAGAGTGTGTGCATATTGCATAACTGCATATAGTATGCAATGTATACTTGGCATAGGTATAGGTAGCATACTGGCTCATCTGCCAGTGAGAAGCCCCAGCCAGGAGGATGTAGCGCCTTCATTATACTCCTGTTTAACACCCCCTGCTGACAGGCATTGCCCCAGACCGTAGGAGTCACTAGCACAGTAACAGAAACGCATGATTGAGAACGTCTGATATAGCAATGTGAAATAAATTAGCTGCATTCCAGTACGAGTCTGACTGCATAATTATGTAACACCAATACAAAAAACATAACAGACTCTGAAGTAAGAATGATAAAATCCACACCTTGGATTTTGCAGCAGAACCTACGTGACAACGCAAACCAACAAGGAAGTCAACAAGACACTGCAGTCAGGGCAAGCCTAGGACTGTTGGTGAGGTGAGGTCACGGTCAGACAGTACGCACCAACATCCTCAGTGACCCTTCCCCGGGTCCATTTGGTTACATGTACAGAGAGAGAGAGCAAGGAAGAGAGAGAGAGAGAGAGAGAGAGAGAGAGAGAGAGAGAGCTGTGTTGCACCATACTGATGTTGACTGACTGACGACCAAACCAACCCTGTCAGGAATCAGGACTGCAGAGTGTGCTAGAGTTGACAGATGCACGATCTACAATGCACAGATGCGCAAATGCATGCATGTACACACACACAAGAGTACACAAATGTGTGCACACGCAACAGTGAGTCACACACATACAAACTAGGAACAGGGGCTTGGTTTTAAATGGACACATACTGTACCCCATGCCCAAAGATCTCAGCCTTAACGTCAATCTCTGCAGACAAAGACACGCACGCACACGCGCACACACACACACACACACACACACACACACACACACACACACACACACACACACACACACACACACACACACACACACACACACACACACACACACACACACACACACACACACACACACACACACACACTATGGAGCTCGATTAAAGTCATTACTACAAACAAACTCCTCGACTCCGTGTATATTAACACGTGATCGCGTGACCGCGTGGCCATGCACGCGCTCACGCGCGCGCGCATGACCGCGCCGTGTTCTCGCGTCACCCTATTAACTCAATGGGGAAACTACACGGCACGTTCATGCGGTCAGTGACGCGCGCGCGCACCAGATACGCATCGGCCAGTGTTTTGACACTGTTGGGGCAGTGTGTGTGTGTTGTGTCTCGCATGGCCGTGTCATGTCATTTCCCATTGGCTTAAAGTGGTGACACATGCGTGCGTTCTTGGCTGCGCAAACATAGCCAGCAGATGCTCCATTAGAGTCAGCTCTCCAATAAATGTACACGTGAACATGTAATGGCACACGAGAACATGTAAAGTTGATGCGTGGCGTGTAACCTTCAAACGAAAACGCGTACCTTTAGACCTTCACGTGTAATTTCATTGGAGAGGTGACACAAACCGAGCATCTAGCCACTTTGAGTGGGTGTTTTGCACTCATTGACGCACGCACGCTCGTGTGAAGTACTTTGTGCAGTTTCGCTTGTTGTTCCCTCAAGATCCTTATACTCACCTTTACGCACGGTGTATTTACTTGGATTATGCGATATAATAGCCTGTGCGACAGTGTGCGTCCATCCTATTCTTTATTATGGTGAACGAATTGATGCTATTATTATAATACTAATAATTATTATTATCGTTTTGTCCTTGTTGGTGTACAGTTGGTTCTGGTTGCAATGGATACAGTATGTCGGGCCGGGCGCGCAACGGCGCAGAATGGCAACATCAGGCTCGCTCTCTCTCTCTCTCTCTCTCTCTCTCTCTCTCTCTCTGCTAATTCTCAACGACAATCTGTGATTCTAATTTTCCTATGATCACCAGAAGTGAGAGTGTCAATTCCTTGATCAAATATGGTTTTATTCAAAGGAAATCAAAGGCTACAGCTTATGGAGCCAACATCGGTATAGTGTCCAAGCGTCTCAGAAAGATTTTTCACCGCAACATGATTCCATTGCTCAGGAAATAAACAACGGATCACAATAATAACATTCCCTATAATCAGTAACATGTAGGTGATACCTATGTCTATCAAATATGGTTTTATTGAAAGGCAATCAAAGGCTAGATCAAGCTTAGAAAGCAAACATCGGGTAATATCCGACGCTACGGCGGTTCCTCGGTGCGGCTGCAGAGTGAGACTATAGGACACTCATTTATGACATTGTGTCACTCAACTCTTAGCAACAAAGTTTATTTTCATACAATAGGCCTATAGATTACATTTCAATATTAAAAGTAAATAGAAAAACAACACTTCTGGGTCCAATTAGTCTAGTTTTGTAATAGAGAGGAATGGTCACATATTCCCACCTATAAACATGTTTTTGCCCAATGCTGACAGCTGGTGGTTTCATGAATAGACAATATTTTGGACCAATTAGAAATATATATATATTTGCAAAAGCAGTGTTGGGTAACTAGTAAAGGTATTAAATTGGTTGTCAGTGGCTGGCAGCGCAGTGTGCACTGCACATCTAATCGCAAAAACCCGACGCTTATTTTGTCTTGATCAACAGCGATCGGCTTGTAGATCTGTCTGTCTGTCTGTCTGTCTGTCTGTCTGTCTGTCTGTCTGTCTATCTATCTGTCAATTAATCTATCATCTGTCACAAGGATTTTCAGCCCAAGGACCCCCTAGCTGAGAGAGAGATGAAGCAGGGACCCCCTCTATATTGTATATTTTTTTCCCTCCACCATGCCAAAAATAGCCGATCTACAAGCTCACAAGGCCTCAGCCGCGCACCAAACCGAACCGCGAGCCGTGCACCAAACCGAGCTGCGATCTGCGCAGCAAAGTGAGCCGCGAGCCGCGCACCAAAGCGACCCGCGAGCGCACACCAAACCGCGAGCAGCAAAGTGAGCCGCGAGAAGCGCACCAAACCGACCCGCGAGCCGAAACACCGACGCGCGACACGTCGTTTTCAGATCGTTATTTTCGGTGCGACACAAGCATAAATCATTTGAAGGGAATCCCACTTTTTAAGAAGAAAACACCAGAGCAATAAATACTGCCGCAAACATCTACTTTTCTTAAACAAATATCTCTGCTCCGTTTACATTCTCTTCCACAAAGTGTTGTTGTTCTTTAGTTCCTATCTATCTCTGCTCCTATGAAGTGTACATTATCTTTTTCATATTATTATTATTAACTTTATATTGTAGTTTGTACCCTGTATTCTGAGTTTGTGACTACAACAAGTAGCAAAATAGAATGTACATTAGGACAGTGGTTCTCAACCTGTGGGTCAGGACCCCCAGGGGTTTCCCCACATGATTTGGGGGGGGGTCCCCAGATGACAGTGAAGTCACAATTTAAGGACTTTTAAGATATTTTTAATACCTCAAGAAAGAAAAGAAAAAAGACTATTACTGCATCCAAACTAATCAACAAACTATAGGCTACTATAAATACGGTCAAAATTGTGAAATAATATAAGAAAGAGGCGATCTACAAGCAAGGCATTGTGAGCTTGTAGATTAAAAAAAAAAAACCGACCTTGTAGATCTGCTATTTTGACTATGTATCTGTGGAACTGAGTTAAACTAAATTAAATGCCTCAACTCCTAATTCCAAGCGCTTCTCAGGGTGGGGGGTCCCCAGTTCAAATATGATTATTTTGGGGGGTCGCTGCCTGAAAAGATTGAGATCCACTGCATTAGGATATCATTTTTTACAGGAACTGTAAAAAAAAGAAAAAAGAACGAAAAGTATACACCAGAGGACTAATCTATCAGAATGATAAAGAGTAGGCCTACTTTATTCTCAAATTGAGTTCTGTCAAGTGGCGGACTCACATGAAGTAGTATACGCATCAGTGGTGGAAAAAGTACTCAAATGTTTTACTTAAGAAAAAGTACCAATACTGCAATGTAGAAATAGGCCTATACTCTGTAACATGTAAAAGTCCAGAATTCAAATTTGAGTAAAAGTATCCTACAAAGTCCAAGTATTGGTATCAAAATGTGCTCAAAATACCAAAAGTAAAAGTAGGCTACTCGTTATGCAGAAGGTCTTCACAAGTTTTCAAATGTATAAAAATCCTTTGAAAATAGCAGATCTACAAGCTCACACAATACAATTATTTATTTGATTTATTTGACGTATAAATAAAGGCTAAATTTACATCTTCTAAATGTAACATCAAACTACTTTTTACGAGTACTTTTACTTTTTAATTTAAGTACATTTTGATACCAATACTTTTGAGAGAGAGAGAGAGAGAGAGAGAGAGAGAGAGAGAGAGAGAGAGAGAGAGAGAGAGAGAGAGAGAGAGAGAGAGAGAGAGAGAGAGAGAGAGAGAGAGAGAGAGAGAGAGAGTCGTGCAGTTGCACGTAATGTGAAGCTGTTGCATTTGACCAATGAAATGAATGAATTCCTAATTTATGCAAGTGAAAACAGAACTACAAGCTCACAACACGTGTGGATGCAATGAGTTGTGAGTTTATAGATCAGATATTTTCAGCCCCACCTACCAGGTTTATTGACCAATCATACGTCCCAAGCGTAATTTATGGACGTAACATAATAGACAGACAGACAGACAGACAGACAGACAGACAGACAGACAGACAGACAGACAGACAGACAGACAGATCGATCTACAAGCCGATCTAGGCTGCTTCATCGTTGCAGACGGCAGTGCTTTCTAAGGGCATAATATTGACAAACCCTTAAGACTGAGGCATTAGTGAAAGCAGCTAGGCTACCAGTTATTTGAAGATAATCTGAAGATATTAATCTGTTGTAGGCCATTTAAATTCTAGGCTACTGTGTGGAAATAACTGCAGTGTGTATTTATTTATGTAACGTAACAGCCAGGATGGGCAACCAAAACATTCTGGGCACTAGGGATAACTGGGCACCTTGGACGAGTGGGCATTAGGGACATGTGGGCATTTGGAAGAGTGGGCACTTAGGGTATATGAGTGGGCGCTGTGGAAATCTGGGCACCAGGAAGACTGGGCACCGGGAAAACTGGTGTTAATAATCATTGTTAATAAAGAATATCAATCTTCCGTCCGTCCGTCCGTCCAACCGACAGACAGACAGACAGACAGATCGCTCTACAAGCCGATATACAAGCTCCATCGCCTCGCAGCGTGAGGCCTTGTGAGCTTGTAGATCGGCTATTTTTTGGCATGGTGGAGGGAAAAAAATATACAATATAGAGGGGGTCCCTGCTTCATCTCTCTCTCAGCTAGGGGGTCCTTGGGCTGAAAATCCTTGTGACAGATGATAGATTAATTGACAGATAGATAGACAGATAGATAGACAGACAGACAGACAGACAGACAGACAGATCTACAAGCCGATCGCTGTTGATCAAGACAAAATAAGCGTCGGGTTTTTGCGATTAGATGTGCAGTGCACACTGCGCTGCCAGCCACTGACAACCAATTTAATACCTTTACTAGTTACCCAACACTGCTTTTGCAAATATATATATATTTCTAATTGGTCCAAAATATTGTCTATTCATGAAACCACCTGCTGACCAGCTGTCAGCATTGGGCAAAAACATGTTTATAGGTGGGAATATGTGACCATTCCTCTCTATTACAAAACTAGACTAATTGGACCCAGAAGTGTTGTTTTTCTATTTACTTTTAATATTGAAATGTAATCTATAGGCCTATTGTATGAAAATAAACTTTGTTGCTAAGAGTTGAGTGACACAATGTCATAAATGAGTGTCCTATAGTCTCACTCTGCAGCCGCACCGAGGAACCGCCGTAGCGTCGGATATTACCCGATGTTTGCTTTCTAAGCTTGATCTAGCCTTTGATTGCCTTTCAATAAAACCATATTTGATAGACATAGGTATCACCTACATGTCACTGATTATAGGGAATGTTATATTATTGTGATCCGTTGTTTATTTCCTGAGCAATGGAATCATGTTGCGGTGAAAAATCTTTCTGAGACGCTTGGAGTGGACACTATACCGATGTTGGCTCCATAAGCTGTAGCCTTTGATTTCCTTTGAATAAAACCATATTTGATCAAGGAATTGACACTCTCACTTCTGGTGATCATAGGAAAATTAGAATCACAGATTGTCGTTGAGAATTAGCAGAGAGAGAGAGAGAGAGAGAGAGAGAGAGAGAGAGAGAGAGAGAGAGAGAGCGAGCCTGATGTTGCCATTCTGCGCCGTTGCGCGCCCGGCCCGACATACTGTATCCATTGCAACCAGAACCAACTGTACACCAACAAGGACAAAACGATAATAATAATTATTAGTATTATAATAATAGCATCAATTCGTTCACCATAATAAAGAATTATAAACCCCAATGGTTTTCACAGAATGCTTTCATAATGTGATGGTGAAAAATGGTTTTAAAAAAAAGAAAACCTTTCTTTGAAGTTATAGAATTACCAAATGATGTTGCTTTAAAATTTTTTAAGCCCCTAGAGGGTTTTTGGGCGAGCTCCTTCACATCTTTGTATCATGTTTTTAAATTTGTTTTTGTAAGTGAAAATAAACAAACAAACAAATATGTAAAGACAGCATGAAATGAAAAAGAACCATGAAATAGATACTAAGATGAAATAAATAAAAAACAATGAAATAATTAAACACAATGAAATAAAAAACATTGCACAATAAAAAAAAATACATTTATTTATTTCATTGTGTTTTTTAATTATTTCATTGTGTATTCTATTTATTTCATTGTGGTATTTATTTTTTATTTTTTGGACCTATGGACTTCCATACTTGTGGATTGAAACAGTCACGCACGCGTGCGTGTGTGCGTCAGTAAGTAACAACACAAGACTGGCCCCACTGCCCCAACAGTGTCAACACACTGGCCGATGCGTATCTGGTGCGCGCGCGCGTCACTGACCGCATGAACGTGCTGTGTAGTTTCCCCATTGAGTTAATAGGGTGACGCGAGAACACGGCGCGGTCATGCGCGCGCGCGTGAGCGCGTGCATGGCCACGCGATCACGTGTTAATATACACGGAGTCGAGGAGTTTGTTTGTAGTAATGACTTTAATCGAGCTCCATACACACACACACACACACACACACACACACACACACATGGATGAACACATGCATACACACACACACACACACACGTGCGGATGAACACATGCATGCAAAACCCACCCCGACACATACTACACACATACTGCACACACACGTGTACTTGTACAAGTCACGAGTCGTGCACACATATCACACCAATGATCAGTGCACGTTCATTCTACATCATCTCAAGCCATGCTGTCAACAGGCGGGTACAGAACATGACATATGTTCTGCACTGCAGGATGGAGTGCACTACAGCACACCCAACGATGATGTGTCATCATCATCTCACCCCTTCCTACCCACCCCTATACACTTCACTGTGAAATCCTGAGTGTTTAACTCTTCAGTGTGCAAATGGGACCAAATGGACCCTTTGGGGAGCCTTTTTCAGCCAAGGTCGAGATGAGGAATAGCCTTGTTAACAGCTTCACAAACAAGGGACACAAGGTACACACCTCTTCCTGAGAAAGGATCACAGAAAAGTGAGAAATGTAACTCAACCAGGGCATGGTGTGAAGAGATAGAGAGGAGAGAGAGAAAGAGGGAGAGAAACAGAGGGCGGCAGAAGGCGTATAAGCGAGTCCCACCGGAATTAGCTTGGGAGCGCTCATTTTGGTTCACTCAATGTCCTGTAATATGTGGCAACAAGGCAAGCGCACCAACAGCGTTGTCCGAGTTGGCAAGCCGTGGTGGGAGGACTAGGCTATCACATGAACCAAAACAAGCGCTCCCTCCTCTATCCCTCAGTGCGACTCAGCGATGGGGCAGGGTTTCGAGTTTAAGTTCGGTGGAAATCGCTTACATGCCATCAGAAGAGATGGAGAGAGGGAGAGGAGAGAGAGAGAGAGATGCAGCAAAAGAGCTAGCAAGAGAGAGATAGGTGATAGACTTGATGCTCAATATTGAAGCATCTCATACTGTACACACATGCACTCACACACACGCATTCAGGAAGCATGCACCCACACGCATACGCACACAGGAGGTGCACACAGGAAGTATCTCAAAATTATATGAATTAATCTTAAAACAAGACAGGGTATAATAGAACATGGCTTCCTTGTGCAATCTATGGAGAGGAATTTATTAGGAGAGCAGTTTGTGTAGGACGTATGACGTCATGAATACAACTTCAGTCTTGCCCAAATATGGAGTTAGGGACATACACAGCTGGGTCAAACATACCGTACATACATACATTAGAGCCCGACCGATGTCAGAAGTTTGAGTCAGACGCCGATCCCGATTTTGGAGATTGACCGATGAAAAACGTTCTATTTGAGAACAGTATAGAATTTATTTTATTTAAACACTTCAGCCCTATTCAAAATATGTATCTGCTATTTTTGAAAATGTTTGAAAACCTTTGAACATTTTCATGCCCAAAATATATGGATGGAAAGGTCTAAAGTGGTTAAAAATCGGGACACATCGGCCTAGCTCTAACACTCTAAGACGGCAGACTCCTTCGGTGCCACACCATATAAACACAGTTGCAATCCGCACAGGTGAAAGGGGATTAATGACAATGATTGGGCAAAATGCACAGACAAAATGGTATATTTAAAAGAGAATAATATTCAGAAGTGAGGTGGGAATGAAAGCGGCCTCATAATTAGTCATATGACCACATGTGTTCTTACGTCGACATGTCAAGAGGATGATCGTTTGCAAGTGTGCACGCGTGCGCACGTGTGCGTGTGTGTAGTGGTGGAAAGTAACTAATTACATTTACTCAAGTACTGTACTTAAGTACAATTTTGAGGTATACAGGCAAATATTGTACTTTTACTCCACTACAATTATTTGAAAACTTTAGTTACAAGTTACTTTGTAGATTTGGATTATTATTACAAAACATAAATGAACCACTTCAGCAATATACATTTCGGCCATTTGAAAATAGCCGATCTACAAGCGCACAATGCGTCACGATGCGTCGCATTGTGAGCTTGTAGATCTGCTATTAAGGATTTTTTTTTTATCAAGTACATTTTGAATTCCGGACATTTACTTGTAACAGAGTATTTCTACATTGCAGTATTGATACTTCTACTTGAGTAAAAAAGGGGAGTACTTTTTCCACCACTGTGTGTGTGTGTGTGTGTGTAGAGGGGTGCTGTGCACGTGCATGTTCCTGTCATGCATGCTTTCAGTGGGTCACACTCTTCTCGCCTGTGTTGGTACCAGCAGGTTGTCACTGATCACTCAGTGGGATGCAGCTCAGCACCACGCCGGGAGATAAAGGAAGTGGGGGTGGGGGGGTTGAGGATGAGGCGGGGAACGACACAGAGGACAAACCATGACCCCAGAGGACAATGATGTGATCAAGATGACCCCAGAGGACAAGATCAGAGGACTGCTTTTTCTAAATACGAAAAAGAGGTTGCGCATCAACAATGGGTTTTCTCAGTGGAGTGCTAGGCCCCAAATCCAGTATACATATAAAAAGTAGGAATTGAAAAAATCCCCAAAGGGTAGCACATTCACAATTTCAAATCAATGGATTGATTTGATTGATTGATTGATTGAAATTTTTATTAGGCAAAAGAATGTAAAACAACACAGTTACATTTATAATGCTTTTGTCTAAAAGGTCCGGCCAAAAAAGTCCTTGCGGGCTTGTTTCCGTTGGGGTCCTTGAATTAATTTCATAGACATATATAGTAGCAACCAAACAGTTCAAAAATCAACATAAGAATACAGAGGAAAAAATATATACCACTATGTACAAAAAAGGCATGAGAAAATAAATAATTATATACAAAAAAAAGCATTAGAAAATAAAAAAAATATGTACAAAAAAAGGGGAGGGGGGGGGTCGTCTGTCTACAGGGAAACTGGTACTAGCTCCTCTTTAGGCCTCCAGAAAGATGAGTTTTTAGAGCTGTTTTGAATGGGCCCAGCGAACTGCATTTTTTGAGGGATGGGGTTAGACTATTCCATTCCTTGGTGGCTGTGCTATAGAAGGAGAATTTGCCCATGTTTGTTTTATGGGTGGGTGGTACCAGATTGTTGTTTACGCTCCCTCTAGTTTTGTGACTGTGGGTGTCACTAACTTTTTCGAAGTAATTATACAGATATGCGGGTATAGGGGGCATTTCGGGCAAATCTGCATTTACAATTTTGAAGACCAGTCCCATTTTTAGTTGTTTAACCCTGTCTTCCACCCTGAGCCAGCCTAGGCTGGCAAAGTGAGTGGGAGAGAGGTGGGTCATGGGCCCCAGTCCGAGAAGTAGTCGAATCAGTTTGTTTTGGGAGGTTTGAAGCTTAGTCTTCAGTGACACTGAGGTGTTGGAGTACCAAGAGGAGCTAGCATAGTCAAAAAGGGGCTGAATTAGGGCCCCTGAGAGGGTCCTGAGTGCCAAAGTCCTCACATTTCCACTTTTTTTATTGGCACACACCAATAAACGAGCGCTTATGTGTAAACGAACGCTTGCTAGCTCATAGTCGAAACACGTAAGCATTTGTTTATTGGCGTGTGCCAATAAAAATAAATTAAGTACTTTGTCCTCCATAGATTTGAAATTTTGACTGCTTTTTCTACTTTGTGTTTTCCCAGTCAATTCTTCCAGCATCAATGTCAATGATGATGGAAATAAAAACGAAAACATAATCCCCCCGTTGCCTTCAGCCTTGTGGAGGTTATAAACAGAACAAGGAGACCAGTAACAATGTATAAACGAAGGGAGGACTTTCTTGCATAGAAAGGAATGAGGTTTAACAACGTAGCCCATCTGTTTCCCTCTCAGGATCTGTATCCCTCTCCCTCTTCAGGGGGGAGAAGACCATTGTCGGTTACTGAGGGGACGCTGGCGTGAATTTCGCCGCTCCTCAAACTGCGCTAAAGCCTGTGTTTTAGTGTCTTTTCGGCATCTTTTCAAAGATCCTTTCACAGCAAATGTTGCTCTACATCTGGATTATTTGCACAGTTTAATGATCGGATTCGTTTGGTACTCACCGTTTCATTGTGCAGCTGTTTTTCGGTAGCCACCGATCAGCTGTTCAGCGGCTAGCTGCCAGGCTAATCCTGCTTGAGTCGGCAACAAGTGATCCGAGTGATCCGCGCGGCGTTCAAACAATCTGCGGATCTTCTACGGTGATATACGGGAATCTCGGACTATCAGGATGTTTTCCCTTCCACCGATAGTGAAAGCTGGCGGTGGCTGCCTTTCATCGTGGAGGATGAGGATATTAAAATACTCCTCCTTGGAACTTCACAAACTTGCCTGCTATTCCACTCCTAACTCCCATGCAGTGATTAAATCCTTTGGACTCCTGCGTCGCCCCCGGTACATACATAGGGGCTCAAGGCGTGAGTTTATTTATTCTGATTCACCCATTCCATCTGTACTGTCTGTTGTTGGGATGTCTGGTCTCACGCGACGTCATCACAACAAACTCCACGTGTGCAGCAGCAATCTCCGCCCACTGGTCTGTGTTGATAGCGTCACTCCTCCCATTCAACCTGCATCTGCAATAAACAATGCTGCGACGTTCATGCTGCTGAATGCTCGCTCTATCAATAATAAACCTGATTTAATCCATGACACCATCACTAGCAGGAATATTCACATTCTCTGTCTTACAGAAACATGGCAGAAAGAACAGGACTTTGTTGCACTCAATAAAGCCACACCCCCAGGCTATGTATATTTGCAGAAGCCTCGTTCTAAGGGTGGTGGTGGTGGGCTGGCAGTTATACACCGAGCAGACATCCGAATTAAAGAGGTCAGCATGCCTGCTGTCACCTCATTTGAGTGTGTTGGATTCACACTTACTGGGTTTTCCCAGATTCAGTTTGTCCTCATCTACCGTCCACCTAAGACAAAACAGTCTGTCTTTTTGTCTGAACTATCTGAGCTGCTCACTCCTGTCTGTGCCTTGTCTCCATCCACACATCTGCTTGGGGATCTGAACATACACGTGGATAACAGCACCAACATATTTGCGACAGAGTTTCTGTCGCTGCTGGACTGTTTCAATTTCACCCAGCATGTACAGGGCCCCACCCATGAAAAAGGCCACACATTGGATCTGGTCTGTTCCACTGGCACACCTCCCTCCAACCTGGAGTGCCTGGAACTGGGCATCTCGGACCATCGTGCCATCTTGTTCACAATACCCGCCTCTGTACCCAAACAGCACCCTGGACGCACAATAACCTTCAGAAACATCAAGAGAGTGAGTGCACCAGCGCTATCTGCCCAGATAGCCACTCGTATGGCTACGGTTCCTCCCAACACCTCGGTGGATGGCCTGGTAACCCACTTCAATGCTGCCATATCCCTCAGTCTCGACTCCCTTGCCCCCCTGATAACCCGGACTGTCTCCTTCAACCGTCCTGCCCCCTGGTACACTCCGGAACTCCGCACCTTGAAGGCCACTGGCCGGCGGCTGGAGAGGCTCTACAAACGAACTGGCCTCACTGTCCATCGTCTGATCTACAAAGACCATGTAGATGCCTACAAGGATGCTCTCTCCCGGACCAAAACCCAATATTATTCCACTCTTATTGGCTCTCAGCAGAACAACCCCAGGCTGTTGTTCTCCACCATTAATCGACTACTACGCCCCCTCAGTGTCCCTAACTCCTCAGGTGCCCCTGACCTTTGCATCAGGTTCTTGGACTTTTTCCAAGCTAAAGTGGACTCCATCCACCAACAGCTCCTGGCACCTGTCTCCCCCACTCCACACACTCCTCGGCCTCAGGACACTGCTCCCGTTGCTGCCTGCCTCCCAGCGTGCCGTCTTTCCTCCTTCACTGCTGTGGATGCTCTGATGGTCACTGAGTTGGTCATCAAGGCTAACTCATCCACCTGTTCTCTGGACCCCATGCCCACAGCACTAGTGAAGACGTGCCTACCCACCCTCTGCCCTTTCATCATCGACATCATCAACTCCTCACTGCAAGCTGGCACAGTACCCTGCAGCCTCAAAATTGCCTCAATAACTCCGATTCTCAAGAAGCCTAGTTTGGACCCTGAGGAGCTGAGCAACTACCGGCCTATCTCCAACCTTCCTTTCCTCAGCAAAATCTTGGAAAGAGTAGTTGCCGCCCAAATTCAACAACACATGTCCAACTATGAGCTTTATGAGCCACTCCAATCTGCCTACAGAACACACCACAGCACGGAGACCGCCCTACTAAAGATCACCAATGACCTTCTTATGGCTGCTGATGTAGGCCACATCAGCATTGTTGTTCTTCTGGACCTCTCCGCAGCTTTCGACACAGTCTCCCACACCATCCTCCTGGACCGCCTCTCCACCTATCTTGGCCTCACAGACACAGCCCTCGCATGGTTCCAGTCATACATCTCCAATAGACAACAGTTTGTCACTGTCAACTCTTCCAGATCACACCCAGCCCCAGTCAAACACGGCGTGCCGCAAGGTTCCGTACTTGGTCCACTACTGTTCACCATATACATGCTCCCCCTGGGTCAGATTATTCGCCACCATGGACTAAGCTTCCACTGCTATGCCGACGATACTCAACTGTATCTGAGCACCACACCTTCCAGTCAGCTTCCCCCCCAGTCCCTAGTCAACTGCATCACTGAAATAAAAACCTGGATGACCACTAACCTTCTCAAACTAAACAGTTCAAAAACAGAGCTCATGGTTGTGGCTCCCAAGGCACTGCTTAAGAAAATTGGAGATGTTCTACTCCATGTCGATGGCAGCTCCTTATCTCCATCTCTGGAAGTCCGCAACCTTGGCATTATTCTGGACTCAACCCTCTCCTACCAGTCACACATCAAATCCATAACCAAATCGGCCTTCTTCCACCTCAAGAACATCTCTAGACTCCGTCCCTCACTCTCTGATTCTGTGGCTGAGACCCTCATTCATTCATTTGTAACCTCCCGTCTGGACTACTGCAATGGAGTCCTGTTTGGGCTCCCAAACAAATACCTGGATAGGCTCCAGTATGTCCAAAATTCAGCTGCCAGAGTTCTCACCCGCACCAAGCCTTGGCAGCACATCACCCCTACACGTAAACAACTGCACTGGCTTCCTGTTCAATTCCGCATCCACTACAAACTCCTCCTTCTCACCTACAAATGTCAAAATGCCCTTGCTCCACAGTACCTCTCAAGCCTACTCCATAAACCAAGCCGGTCACGGACCCTGCGGTCCACAGACTTGGACCTCCTTGCTGTCCCCAACGCAAACATGCGAACTTTCGGGGACAGAGCCTTCAGTGTGGCAGCCCCCACCCTGTGGAACTCCATCCCAATAGGGATTCGCCATGCTCCAACACTGGACTCTTTTAAAGCTGCCTTGAAAAGACACCTATTCTCTCAGGCTTATGGCATATAGTTGTTTTTTGTTTGTTTGTTCAGTTGTCAGTTGTCTGGATTTGTTCATTGTTCTTATGTAAAGCGTCCTTGGGTTTATGAAAGGCGCTATATAAATTCAAGCTATTATTTGTTTATTCAAAAAATATAATTTGAAAAGATGAAATCAAAGTGTCTACAGAAGATATAGAAATGCAACCACAATGATGATACATGGACCATATGGCAGATAACGATCAACATCAGCCTAACAGCATTAGTATGGTATTACCCACCACCGCGAATCATCTCCGTCACTCTGCTGGACTTAATGAGATTGACCACTCCCTGAGGCATGTCAATAAGGCCAGCTCCTTATGATTCAGCATTCTGCCCCTCCACGGCATTCATGGAGGGTGTTTTAACCCAGGAAGAGACATTCATCACGGGGATAAAGTGCTGATGTCAGGGTTTGACCGCGGGCTGAAGGTCCAATAGGAGTTAATGCCACTTTATGTCAATTTGAGGCTGCGGCAAGCAGTGTCTCCCTAGAGGGATTGGAACACATCTCTGCATAAAGGGGGGATTACGGAAATGAGTCACCATAGTACAGAGAGGGAGAGAGAGAGACAGATACTACATGAGCCAAACTCATTAACATGGAAAACACCCAAACACCCCGGGTCAAAGAGGACATTAACATGATGATAATGGCACTGAGAATCACGAATGCACATGCACGTACTACGCACACTTCTCGCGACAGGACATGAGTTGGAAACTGTACATAAGTGTACATAACAGTATATAAGTGCATGTAGCTGTAATGATTGTAAAAAAAAGACAAGAGTTACAATAGGAAAATTGGAATGACAATAGCTAAACAATGATATGGAAACTAATTTCTGCCTAGTAACGATGAAAAATATTACCCGTTTTGTGCTGGTAGCCATTTGGGCTTTCACATGGGTCAAGTTAAACTAAATAGTAGTCCTTCAAGGGAAGATGTAGCGTTTGTGTGCTAGCGGAAGTGCATAGTATACATGTATGCAACTGCAACAGTTAAGAAACCATACCAACCCCTTCCTTACTCCATTTGGATATGTGAGAGAAGGGGGCCTGACTAGAATCAGCACGGGTGACAGTGGTAGCATAGCAAGAAAGCAGGTTGCGTGTTGGCCAATGGCCAGTGAACCACTATAACTGCACCTCCAAGCTGCAGCAACCCTTTTAACCTACTGTAAGCCTGTGCACAAATCCATTTGTTACCCCCGACTATATAATCGCCCTCTTGGACAGGGGCATTTATAAGCATAGGCAATCTCGGGCGCCACCTGCAGAGGGGGTTGCCTTATGTAAGTGTTATCTCCACCCAGACCTATAAGGCGGGTTATGTCTTCAGCCCTGTGTGTGTGTGTGTGTGTGTGTGTGTGTGTGTGTGTGTGTGTGTGTGTGTGTGTGGCTAATCTCACAAATTACAACTGTACATCGATCAGTGTCAAACCTTTTGTGTGTGCTGCCTGCCAGTAGGGTCAAGGAACTCAATTTCCGAATATTTTTCCAATCCGTGACATGGTGATATGTACACCTCATATTGGGGCTACCACAAGGCAGTACACACACACACACACACACACACACACACACACACACACACACACACACACACACACACACACACACAGTGTTGTATTCAATCAAATCAGAGCCACCGCACCCTTACGGAGGTTTCTAAGCCTCGTCACCCGCTTGTGAACATGTGACGTTCTTAGCATCACCACATCCCTTTGAGAGAACCTGCACCCAATCAGTAGTGAGTAAAACTCTATACTGTATGGAGTGACTCATCATTATGACATCATAGCACTGACATCGTAGACTGACCTCCAAGTACTCTGATAACTGGTACTGCACTAAGTACTCTGACATCAAACAGTACTCGCTAACAACACGTACTGAATAGAGACAACACAATTGAAGTTAATTTAGACACTTCAGCTCATGACTCTGCTCATGTGATATTACAGAATACCTGTGCAAGCATGACACAGGATCTGAGATCACAACCCCCCCCCCAGAGCAGAGCATAAGATACAGTTATTACATGAACATAACATTGAACCTTCAATTAAACTACCACATATCATAGTACAATCCATAGAACCACAGTACAAGCCACAGAATCATCCCATTAACAATATGAAATTAAAGGCCACAGGGAGGAGGCCGGGGAGGTGGAGGAAATTTGACACTGACAGCCGCACGACCAGCTGAGACAGCTAAGAATGAATACAGAGAGCTGCTTAAAAGGACCGCCAGAGTTGCACTGAGGGAATGAGGGCGTGTGTCAGGTAGCTTGTAGCGAATGAGAATGAAGAGAGGTTGAACGTGGAGAGACATACTGACTTGTGGGAGTATGTATGAATTAACTTGTTAGTGAATGAATGGGGGGGGGGTCCGGGGAGAGAGAGCTAGCATGTAACCTCCTGCCTTCCGTGCCTACATGAACTATTGCTACACTGAATGAGTGTGCAACATTATTGCTGTAAAATATAAATAATAACCTGCAGTGAAGGAGAATTCATGAAGGCAGATACATATTTATAACCTAGGTGTGCCCCATTCTCCCCGATGATCCTCCCTAGCTCCAACCCTGCCAATTCCGCAACACAGACAGGGACCCAACAAGAACAAAACGGGCAGGATCGGGGAAGGTCGTCACACCCCCTCCCATAAAACATGCACCCTAGGTGCACCCAAAGTGGGGTCCACAACGTGGACAACACAAATTTTGTATGGGGGTCCCTGGAACCAAACATTTTCAGATGGGGTCTGCGACCTAACACTTATTAATTTGGGGGTCCTTGACATAAAAAGATTCCTTCTATTATAGCCTTAAATAATCACAATACATTTATCTTAGCGGGCCATAACCCATACTTTACAGTAACCTCAAATCAGATTTGTGTGAGGTGCGTGCTTGAACAAACATGGGAATTCCCTTATGATCTCCACCAACTCTCTGCCCATAGAGTCAGGCAAAATGTCCTAAAATGATGTTGAGCTTCTCCAGTCTCTCAGAGTTTCATGCTCACAGGGCGACAACCATTGATTGGATTTATTGGAATCAGTGCCAAAGTAGTCTGACTCATCATCTAGAACCTGAGTACTCCTGTCACTATTCTTGTCACATTCTAGCAGTTTGTTTTGCCTCTTGGTGTGAGAGATAATCTCTATCTGAGCATTCTCCCATCAGCTTCTTTCGCAGTTTCTGGCTTTTATTGGAGTGTCGCTGCAGGATCTCTTGCTCCTCTTTGGTGCAAACCAGGCTTCCGCAAAATAGGCAGGGGCCAGAGCCTTCTTGTTCACACACCATGCGACCACAACTGAGGCAATTATTGATGAGACTGTGCTTCTGGTCCAGACAATCACAGAAGTGGCGTCCAGGCAACATTATAGCCAGCTTGTCCTGTCCCTCTTTAGCATAAAGATTGACAAAAATAAATGTCTTCTTCGCTGAAGAGGAAGTATTCGTTTCTTGGGCCTTCTTCAGGTCAATGGGGGTTTTTGATTACTTCTAGCTCAGGTTCTGCTTGGTTTAATGACATCACCTCGTGCTTGTTTCGTCCCTTGCGCTTCGACTTCTGGGAGTCCTTGGTAGTGTCAAAATAATCTGGTCCATACCTAGACTCTCTAGACAGGAAAAGGCCTTGGTTATCTGCAGCCTTGAGTCCTCTGCAATCGATTCAGGAGCTCATCTATAAATTCCCTATTTTTCCCATCAGTTCCCTGGAGAAGTTCTCCCACATACTCCACAATCTCATCAGCATTATCAATAGATCAAATTTATTGGGCAATGTCTTCAGATGCCTCTGGCCCAAATATGTTGTGTAACTGGTCCACACACACCAGCGAAGCAAAGCATCAGACATGTTGAAAATGTAATGCCTACCTAAGGCAGAGGAGGACCATTAAGAACATTCTGCCTCTCTGTCTTTTGTTTTTGTAACCTGTCTGTCTCAGATTTTGCATAGATATGGACTGATGACTGATGTCATAGTACTGACGTTATAGATGAATGACAAAGTGACAGAGAAGAGAATACGGCAGAAAAGATAACACAAGAAAAGCGAAGCAGAGCTAATCTGTCTGCACGTTATAAATATTTTGTCAGGGTTTCAATCTCTCTGTTTTCTGCCAATTTACCCTATCTTAAGAGAAGAATAAGAATTAGAGAAAGATAGCCATATACAGTAGTGTGTGTGTGTGTGTGTGTGTGTGTGTGTGTGTGTGTGTGTGTGTGTGTGTGTGTGTGTGTGTGTGTGTGTGTGTACAGTACTGTGTACTCGTGCATACACTGATGCATGCATATGATCTTCCTTTCACCTTGCCCTCCCTCGATGTCAAAGCCAGCAGAACACACACCCAGTCACCCCCCCCCCCCCCCACTGTGCAACACACTCCCTGTCATCACCTCTCACTGTGCCACACCGTCTCAAAAACAGCCAAGTCAGACTTCCTGGTTCATTATGTATGATAAAGCATTTTTTACATGTAAATCACAGCTTGTGTGTGTGTGTACACACGTACACTGTAGTAGTATACTGTATATGCATGCATGCGTGTGTGTGTAGGTAGCCTACGACTGCCTAAGCGAAGGCGGATGGAGTCACAAGTGAATAAATGTGTCCTTCTGGCAAGATGTTGCTTAACTCATCTCTTAGTTGAAATAACACCATTTTGCCAATTTAACTGCACGTTAGCTCGGCTCAGAGATCATTTTGTCCCAACTTCTGAAAAAACATCTGTTCTGCACATAAATGATGAGCTGCTTATATCCATGATAGCTTTCTAGTCGCCTGCTTTTTGTAATGGATGTGTACTGTGCAACATGTATTGACTGTCTCTCTGTGTTTTCTGTGTCCTGATGGCTGCATGGTGCAAAAGTAATTGCCGTAAGGACTAAAGAATCTATCTAGCTGCAGGATGGATAACCAAGGCCTATTCAGCAGAGTGGTTTGCAGTCTGAGCCCAGGCAGTGGCTGAAGTAATGAAGCACCCGCCAAGGCCCATTTGACCACAGTCAAACACCAGCAGTTTCAGTAATGGCATTGCAGCAAAAAAAGTGGAACTTCTAGCAATACTGGTTAAGTGACTGACTGCTGACGGATGACACAACCTAAAATTCAGCTGTGCAGTCATTATGGCATCAAATGAGAAAAAGAGGAGAATGTGATGAACACTGGGCGATAATTCCCTCACCACAGAAAATTAATGGTTGCTGCCAGAGAGTACACACAGTAGGAGCATGCTGTCCTTCAAATTGGTGACAGAGGCCTATGGTGTTAATTTTCTCAGATGACATGAGGCTGGGTGATTAAGCAGAGTGACATCCCAAGGTGAAGGAAATATAGATAAACACACCCACCCACCCACCCACCCACCCACACCCCCAGGGATGCAACAGTTACTAATAATAGAATAATACATTTTCAAAGTAGTAGTAGTAGAGAAAATAGCAGATCTACAAGCTCACAACGTGGCGTGATGCGATGATCGATAGTTGCAGACCTACACACTATTTCCCATGGAAACAGTGGGAGGGTAAATAGCTCAGTCAGTCCTTTTTTGCTTCACTGAAAATATGTAATGTTTTGGAGTTTACCAAACACGCAGGAAATTGAGTAATCATTACGTTCAATTAAGCGGGTTCAGTGGGCCATTGGCAGCATCGTTATTGCAAGGTGGGGTGGGAGGGTTAGGGTTGGGGGTTGGGGTGGGCGGGGTCAGTCAAGCAGAATGAAGGGGGATGGGGGTAGTCAGGTAATGTACACTTCTACACTGAGGAAATGTCAATGACAAGTTAATGAGGCAGAATGTGCACACCAACCAGGAAATTAACACAGTCAGTACATGGAATGGTGAGATGCACGTGCTGCTCATACTGAGCAATCAACACACACACACACACACACACACACACACACACACACACACACACACACACACACACACACACACACACACACACACACACACACACACACACACACACACACACACACACACACACACACACACACACACACACACACACACTTTGTTTGTTGTGCTGCTTGTACCTATATTTTGCTGCAAATAAACCCCTCATTTCTTGATTCTTCGAGGGGGAGAAAGAGGCTGACCTACTGTACGTACTGTAGACCAGCTCAAGAGAGCTGTGCCTAGAAGGGGAGAAGGAGGCTGACCTACAGTACGTACTGTAGACCAGCTCAAGAGAGCTGTGCCTAGAAGGGGAGAAGGAGGCTGACCTACAGTACGTACTGTAGACCAGCTCAAGAGAGCTGTGCCTAGAAGGGGAGAAGGAGGCTGACCTACAGTACGTACTGTAGACCAGCTCAAGAGGAGCTGTGCCTAGAAGGGGAGAAGGAGGCTGACCTACGTACTGTAGACCAGCTCAAGAGGAGCACAGCCTCAAAAGGAAAGAAGGAGGCTGACCTACAGTATGTAGACCTGCTCAAGAGAGCTGTGCCTCGAGGGGGAGAAGGAGGCTGACCTCCGTAGACCAGCTCAAGAGGAGCTCTTCCTCGAAGGGGAGGTCCGGAGGAGGCTGACCTACGTAGACAAGCTCAAGAGGGACACTGGACACTGGTCTCATGACCACAGAGGAGCTGCACTGCTGCATGGTGGATATGGAGGAATAAGACTCGTATTCTGGCTCGTAGGGCTAGGCGACATGGACAAAATCGAATGTCACAATATTTCGGAACAAATACCAATATTGATATTGTGTCGATAATATCCTATTATGGCGATAACTAACAATTTCCTTTTTGATTTGTCAAACATGTTCTAATGTCCAAAATAGCCAAACTACATTGTGAGCTTGTAGCCTTGTGAGCGTGAAGAGTTGCTATTTCTGCTATTTTTGAAAATCTTTGACAATTTTTTTATTTATAAAATATGGCAAGCATACAAAGTTATGACATTAATATTCAGTATGTTAAATACAATAGATAATACAAAAAGACTGGTTTTGTATGTGATACAGTTATCACCCACTCTCATATTATGACAGGTGGTTACATAAAGTCCTGTGAACATGAAGGGCCCCTTGTTCTCTCCCAATAAAAGGCGGAGGTTTACTTCATCTGCATGGTTTTTCACATGCTATTTTTACTTGACAGCTGCAGTCTGTTGGTGCTGCACAGTAAAATCCTCATTGTTAATGGAGAAGTATTCATGTAGGGCTGGGCAATATGGACACAGTCAAATATCCCATATCTTTGATCAAATACTGTACCTCCATATTGATATTGTGATGATAATATCGTATTGTGACTTTCTTTTTTATATTCCAAAATCGCAAAAAAAGCTATGTCACGATGCATTGTGAGCTTTTTGCCATTTTTTTGGAGGGAGAAAAGTGATTAAAAGTGATTAAAACCAGGATAAGACATCACTTATGGCAAAAGTCTTATGCCATGTCACAACATTGCGATTTCAAGATCCCAGACGATATCTAGTCTCACAATATCACTATATTGATATATTGCCCAGCCCTACTGGCTTGTGGTGTGACCACTATCCAGGCGGCCCTGACATGACGAAGCAAAATTGACACAACAAACAAAAACAGCACAAAAAGCATTCACACCGGACAATAGCTGAGGTGACTTTAAAGTGGGAGGGAGAATGAGTATGAAAAGGGAGGAAGAGGAAGAGATAGAGAGAGATAGCTGATGATGGAGAGAGGCTGGGGGCATGGAGGAAAGAAAAAAACTAAACAGTTGCTCTACTTTATTCTCAGATCTGCAGTTGAAAATGGAATTGGCAATGAAGAATTTATATGAGTGCCGTGTGGATTTTCCAATTCAGTGCCTCATAGTAGAGATGGCAGGGGACGGAGGTTCCTTTTGTACTGGGGATGTAAAGGGAATTGCTGGCCTGTATCTTTAGGCTTGCTGTTAATGCACTACAGCAGGCATAATGACATACAGTACACAGTACACATGATTGCTCGCATTACACCTAGCCTATACACTACTAGGAGATGTGTGGAAATCCTTAACCAGATGAACCCTGGTGTCCCTATTCTGGGGCAAACATTTGGCGAAAAGAAATTGACTTTTTGTATTGAAATGCTTTTGTTTTTAAACCTGTCGAAGCACTTTGTGACTGTTGTGTCAGTGAAAGGTGCTCTATAAATAAAACATACGTTAAATGCATTGGTCTGGCCAATATATTGGTCATTATTTTACTTTTTTGATGACATTGGTATCGGCAGTTGTAGCCGATGTTGTAGTCGATGTGTACCGATTTTATAATTAAGGCCTATTCAAACATTTTCAAATATAGCAGATCTACAAGCTCACAATGTGTTGCGATGCTAAGTGCTGAGCTTGTAGATCATTTATTTTTTTAAATCTTAGAATTTCCTTTTTAAATGTGTGAAAACTTCTATCATGAAAGTAATCACATCTTTCAAATTGATTAGCAGATTTTGCAACTTTTTGACAAAATCAGTTGGGCTCTATACAGTACCGTATGTGAAGTGATAGAACTGAAGGAATAGCTGCTGTTCTTGTTAGATGTGATACTTTGTCTGTTCCAGTGGTTTAACTACTTGAAACTGAAATGAGTGGTTAACACAGCAGCTGTTTCTTTGGCTCTTGGATTGTGAAGCTTGTATGCTCAAGTAATAAATCCATATTGCATGTCAAATTATTGACTTTGTTCATAAGCTGCGTATTGACCCCCTCCAGGAAGAAACAGGACGTACTCTCGGCATCGGTCATGCGTCTCCCTGTTGGGGTTTATTTGCCAATAATGACCTCCCGACAGTACATTATGCCCTGCCATGTTTGAGGAACGAAAAACCAAGCATCAGCACCAGACATGCTCAACATGCACCACTTACAGGTCAGAGACATCCACGCCACATACATGCAGTAAATTCTACAGCAGGAAAATGATGGGGGCAAGGGGCTCGCCCAATGGTGGCTGCTTCGGCACATTAGTGGACTCCTCTATTAGTGGTCACATGATACAGGCAGACCTTGCGGAGCTCTCATTCTACATTACATAACACCAGACTGTGTGTGCGTGCGCACTCCGCGCGTGCATGCAAGCAAGCGCACATGTGCCACCATGCCTTGGCTTTTTCTCTCTCCGCCTCTCTCTCTCCCTGTTAATGAGCCAATGTGTTAGTATAGCTGGTAGCTACTGTAGTGAAGAACAGGTCTCATTACAGACAGCCAGTGATACAAACAGGAGGTGGGAATAGATACCAGCTGTGCGAATACATCAACACATAATGGTCTGATTAAAGGGTATAGTCTAACACAGAGCAACAGGGAATTTCTAGTCATGTTTTCCTATTGCAATTAACTTTTCTGTCAGATATGCATTATGCAAGGTAGGGTATAAAGGTGCACTTGGTAAAGATGCACACGCGCACACACACACACACACACACACACACACACACACACACACACACACACACACACACACACACACACACACACACACACACACACACACACACACACCCACACACCCACACACACACACACACAGTTCTGTTTGTCGTTGTGATGTAGTGTGCAGGACAGGTGTATACAATTACAATGGATTAAATAACGTCTGTACATTGTTGGATCTCATCTGGTACAATAGAAATAAAATCCACTCTGGGGGTATACAAATGTAACCGAATCAGGATTTTACACTGATCTAGCCGACCTCCACTGTGACCAACAAAGACTTGGCAAATAGACCAGATAGATGATTCTATGTGTGAAGCTTGAGCAGTGAAACCGTGTCAATAATAAGATTCAAATTTGTTGTTTGTCCAAAAACTGTCTCACCATTGAGAGAACTCTTTGAATCTTGGTGTGCAGCGCAAATCCTGAATGCCAATTTAAGGTTCATTGCAACTCCGTCTCAAAAAAAAATCTAAAATAGCTGATCCACAAGCTCACAACACGTTGCAAGCGATGAAATTTTTGGGGAAAATGTGTGAATTAATTAATTTATTTGTTTTTACAAAAACTAAAAAGCAAGCATTTACTCGGGACCCATAAAAACTGGTTCACACGAGCCCCCTAACCAAAACTGGGTCTCGAACCATTGTTTGAGAAACACAGCACCTCTGTCATACTTGAGCTCCCGTGCACGTATGGTGTCACTGTGTAATCACCTCGGCAACATCAGTCATCAGACCACCTGCCACATGAACCTGGGGGCTGAATAATTTCTGCCGCTAGATTTACAGCGGTTATACTTCTCACTGCTTGCCAGGGCTTCTCGAATCGCTGGCCTCACTAACGAAGTTGATGGATTGGCTGATGAATGGGGCACAGGCTGACAGAAGGGCTTTGATTGGTGTGGGTCTCAGTGACAGGGCATCTCTCTGATGGGCCATTGGCTGAATGACTTCTCAGGTCTGGTGACATGGCTACATTCCACACAGGAAAATCCTCAGTGTTCATTTAACACTTTAATACGTTTACTGTACAGTACCAACAGTCTGCAACTGTAAATTATGAAAAGAAACCAAGTAAAAATGTGCAGATGATGTAAACCTGTCATAACATGAGAGACAGTGGGTGATAACTGTATCACATACAAAGCCAGTATTTGTGTCTAATAGTATTCATTGTATTTAACATACGTATGTATACTGTAAAACTTTGTCAGCCCTTCATTTTTTTTTTCCCTAAATTTTTATCCCACGATTTTGTAACCCTATTTTTTACACCCAGTGCCAATTGTCTATGTAATCCTGGGCACTACCTTCCCTCTGCCAACCTAGGGAGGCCAGGGCCGAGCTCATGCCTCCTTCAATGCATGAGAGCCAACTGACCTTCTTGTCACCTGACAGGGGAGAGTTTCCCTGGTTGGACGTAGCGCGTGGAAGGAACACGTTATTCCAACCAGTTCCCTTCCCCTCCATCAGGCGCCCCGGCTGGCCAGGGGGAGGCAGTATAGTGACCAGGATTACTGCATGTTTTTGTGAGGGTACCTACCCTAGGAGACACGGGGAGAACATGCAAACTCCACACAGAAAGGCCCTTTCGCCAACCCCACCTAGGGTATGGGCACTGATGACGCGGAGGAGAGAACACACCCCCAGCGCCCACAGCGTCCCCTGCGGGAATCGAACCCAGGACCTTCTAGCTGTGAGGCGACAGCACTACCGACTGTGCCACCGTGCCCCTTCTTTTTGAAGGGTTTCCAAAGGGTTGATGAGGTTACCAAAATCAGTAGGGTGAGCCTGTTAAAACTCTTTCAGTGCCAAGAGTATTTTCATAAAGTACTCCCAAACTGCCAGGAATTTGCGTTTTTTTAAATTTTTTAATTTTTAAATTTTTCATTCAAATAAATGATCTGATTGGGGTTTTAAACCCATAATACAGTTCTACCAGTAGAGAGCAACAAATCGACACATTGATGATCTCGCTGGCTCACTCGCCCCCTCCCAAACAGGCTCACGTCATATCCGGTCAGAACCGGATGTTGACATTTTCGATAATCGTTGATCGGGCTAAATTACGATGCGATACACGACTACGATGACTGATCGTCACCCAGACCAAAGAGAGTAGACGTGGACCTCTCCGTTCGCTTTTTATACCGTGTGAAAAAAACGTGACTTTCCCTATTCTGGCCGAAAATCACCGGAGAAAAACAACGTGACCCGGAAATTAATTATTTTTTTTACATCCGGCTCCGGGTGAGTCTGATGTAGTCAGGAAGCGAAAGTGATCATGAAAAATATACAGAATAGCGCGACCACAGTCAAAAGTAAAAACTCGGGATTTCTCGTGCTGGCACTGAGGATACTCGGGAAAAACTCGGGATATGTCGGGGCGTGGCACTGAGAGAGTTAAGGTAATGACTTATGAGACACCTTGTGGGCAGTGTTGCCATTTTGGCACAACAGCAAAGTCAGGCCAAATGGTTAGGTTTCATCCTCAGAGGAGTGTGAATATGTTCGGCAAGTTTCATAGTTATCTGCCCGTTACATTTTGAGATACCTTTTGTCACCTATGGGTGTCGCTAGAGGAAGTCATGGCGTCACCTGACCGAGATCAATCGACTTCGTCCTCCAGGGAGAATGAATGCTGCCAATGCTGTCACTGCCGGTACTGTATAGGGAGGGTGTAACCACGCGTGCGTCTCCTACACATATATAGATAGAGACAACCAGCCACTTCTTCTCTCCTGACAGTGAGGAGTTTCACCAGCAGAGCGTAACGCTATCTCCCCCAGATCATCTCCCTGCAGAAGCAGAACAGGTTCCCTGACCGACCAAAAGGAGTGACTACTGCAGTGACAAAGAACACAATCCACTACCAGCTTCACACCCACGAACACGGGCAGTTGTGTCTGTGCCTGCTCTATACTTTGTCATACGACGGTGTTGCTCGCACAAGATTGCAGATCTGCTATTTTTGGCGAGTGACACCATCGTAAAACAGAGTACAAGTGAAAGATTCTGTAGCCTACGTTGTTACATTGTTACCACAGCAACCAATGCAGATAGGTGGACGATGTCTGAATACACAAATCTGATCTAATCACTTGCAAATAATAGTGTGGACAGTCGGAAACAAATCAGATTTTCCTGCAATCTCAACAAAGCCTAAGGGATGTATCATGTATCATCTCCAATCAAATGTGTCCACATTTCAGAAGTCATCTCTTTTGAAGCTATTTGATGAGCTCAATGAATGGCTTGATAGTGTTAGTGGTGTTTAGATAAGTCATCTGCATGTCTGTCTTGTGTCTATCTAGTCCAGGAAATGTTTTGGTATTTATAAACAGAAAGGCAAGGCAGAGTCAGAATGTGTACTGTGACTGACAAGGATGCACACAGATGCACAAATGTTTCCTTTGGATACAAAGAAAACATGCAATCACAGATACACAAGCCTACAAATATTACACACATGCACCCACACACACACACACACACACACACACACACACACACATACGCACGCATGCACGCAGATACACTGGGCCTATAATGAGAAAGAAACAAAGTGAATACGTTCAAATCGGAACAGATCTATCGCCAGCTGCAGATTAAACAACACAACAGCAAGGATTCTGGGGTGACTTTTTTCACAATCGCCTGTCCAGCCCATTCATAATCATTCTGACATCTGAACCTTCTCTGACATATTTCATCACATCCACTCACGCACGCACGCACACACACCCGCTCTCTTGCTTGTACAGTACTGCTTCTAGTGGTAGCTGTTGGCCATTGCATCCTCTGAGTGTACGCCTTGGCTGAATTTTATCAAAGGCCTCCCTGACCTAAAATCACAATGTTCTTCAGATCATAGATCAGTCCTAGATCAGTACTCAGAGGTACAGTAGCTGATAAGCATCAGTGTCCCCATGACACTCTGATAAATCGTTCTGTGTGTACGCACAGCGAGCGCAGATCCGGGGCAGATAGATATACAGTATCAGCAGGTGCTCGGTTGGCATGCTGCAGCAACGTGTAGATAGATGGGTGGTACTGAAGCACTGGTCTCGGGATGCAGTGTAACCCTATGCTAGGTGGTAAATATAGCTTGTGGCTGCTCAGTGCTGGGCCGGGTAGACCTTACAGCTCTGCTCGACCTTGGCCCATCCTTCCTTCTACCGCCCGTCTTTCTCCTCCTTGAAGATGAACAAGTGCTGCCATTGCATGATACTGCGCTACTTCCTTGTGTGTATCTCCAAAAATGCATTTGAAGGTGTTTAGAGAGGGATGGATTTTTTCTTTAAGCAGTAGCAGTAGTTCTCAAACATTTTCATTTCCATCTGAAAAGATGTTGGGCCAGGGACCCCCATAAGAGAATGTTTGTGTTGTTAAAAATAGGTCCCTGGACATCACTTTGAGAACCACTGCTTTTAAGTGATGCACACCTGATTTGAAATTAGGACCCCAGAACCTCATTCAACCTCCACGTAAATATTCATGGTTTACTTTAAATCAATCAGCAGAAAGTAGCAAAATTACAAGGTATTTACGAGGTCACAAGGTCATTTATTGAGCAGAGGTGACACAGACAGAGATATTGAACATGATAAACACAAGTACACTGACTCATACTACAAGCACATTGATGCTTGATTCACTCACACAAAACAGAAACATGGATACTACTGTATATGCCCACACACACACTTGCTTGTGTGTGCACTCATGTGTATGCACTCAAACACACTAGTGTACCCAGAGACATACTGTCGCACATCCGTGTCCCGCACACACACACACACACACACACACACACACACACACACACACACACACACACACACACACACACACACACACACACACACACACACACACACACACACACACACACACACACACACACACACACACACACACACACACACACACACACAGGTCCTTTGAAATCTGGGACACTTCTTTTAGATTCTCCTCTCAAATAAACACTCACACACTCACACACTCTCGCTCTCTCTCGCATTCCCTTGCTTCCTCCTTCTCACGTACAGAAACAAGGCAATTGTTTCATCCCTCCTCTTAGACTGAATCTAGGGCAAGATATTTACACACATTGGGACCGCACTACCCTGTGCACAATAATGACTTGCTTAAGTCTGACATCCGGTTCATTGTTAATAGGAACTGAACCTCATAGATTGTACTCTTTGGAGATTAATACATGTCTTTAATCAGTGCTGCACTCTATGCCCGCAAGGCCTCACTGCTACGCAGCAAATGTATGGTTCTGTCTGTCACATGCACACAGCTCACCATGGTCGGAGCTGCGATGGTTGGGTTTTGCACACGGAATGCTTGTACAGTTTTAGAAGTGAGGGATACAACGGGTCTGGGTACCTATACCAGCTCATGCATTCACAGTAAAATGTGTTAATTTAACTCTGACAGTGTAAAAATGTGCCCAAATATTTACATTCTTGAAGTTAAAATGGGAAATTAACACTGTGATTTTAGACAAGACAGACAGACAGACAAGACAAGACAGAGGACAAAACAGGTCCAGTTCTTCCAGGCGGAGGGGGTGAAGGTGTTTCGAGGGCTTAGTTTTAAGGAGCGTAGTAGTGGCCATGGGAATACAAATTAATGAAATTCCTTAAATTTCATAAATTGATCGTTTTTAACCTATATCAAAATGACACAGATTTTTCATTGAACTTGAATTTCCCTGATATAGAAAGAACAAATAGAAATAATTAAGGTCTATCTATATCTACAGAATATAAAATGCATGTTGTATTACTTAATACTATTTGAAAAACAGGCATTTTGTAGCATAACAAAAATATGAAAGTGTGAAATAGAACAATCATTTTCTGCTACTTTAACAGGAAAAAAAGCATAAGCATTCACAGAAGTGCTAGCATAAGCACTAGCATAACATAATCCCTCTAGAAATGGGAAAGGCGACAGCAAAACTAGTAGGCCTAGCCTAGAACAGTCAACTTAAAAGGTCGGTGACAAATGCTCCCTCCTCTCCTTCCTTCCATTCTGTGGATCTCTTAGCTATGGGGCTTTCCCTGTGAAGACAGAGAGGCCTTGCCAGGCCTGCCTCATGTTGGCCTCCACTTGTTCCTTGTAGCATCCTTTGGCCGAGGCTATCTCCCTCTTTAATACTGTTTGCGAGGCTCTCTCCTCCACTCTGTCTCCACTCTGTACCAAAAAGTGAAGGCTCTGTGCTTAGCCTGGATTGCTAATTGCTGTGGTTTGTTGTTTGAGCAACGCTTAACAGTTTTTGTTAGCATACTCTCACAATATTGGATGCATATGGAGTCTACTGTGATGGACTGTTCAAGAGAATGGTCCTGGTCTGGGTGAAAACCTGCCAGTCTGTGCAGGCCAAACAGTCTTGCTGGCTGTGGATTTCTCCTCTCTGGACCACACTTGAACTGCTTCACCTTCTCTTGCGTAAGCTTTTGTCTGCATGTGGGTAGCAGCTAAATAGCAAACATCTGAGGCGCCAACGAGTGGTTTCTGTAAGCATCTGCAGACCTCTTAATCGTCATGTGTTGGCACACTCACATGCTCAAATAACTGTTAACCTCTTGAACCCTAGCATCCCTATTCTAGTGAGAACATTCGCCGAAAATGGTACCTCACAACCCGTCGCAATGCAATGTGTTGTGAGCTTGTAGATTGGCTATTTTTGGTGAAGAGATATGGTGTAGAGGGAAGAAAAAGAGCGAACCTAGTTCACTCTTTTTACGTGTAGGGTTTTTAATGTACAGATTATTTATTTTTTGATATTATACTGTTTAGACTGATGATATAAAGGTTCTTGCTTTACCTATGATCCTAGATTACTATTTCTATGCATTTGATCGTGTTTTGTTTACCTTGCCTACTGTAAGTCGCTCTGGATAAAGAGCGTCTGCTAAATGCCTACAGTAAATTGTAAATTGTGAATGACAACGTTTCGAACAAAGGCTCTTCATCAGGTCAAACTGTATCACACCCACAGACACACACAGATCACGTAACTAATTAGTGAGCAGAACAACACAATAGAGTCATCATACAATCGAATAATACAATAAATACTGTAAAGTGCTATATATTAATATACATGAACACAATACATGTTCACATGTATTGTGAACCGTGAGCGTTTGCAAATAATGAACAAGCGCACGTGAGCATCGTTAACTCCCACGAGAGCTAAGAACACCGCTCACTGTTACAAGTTGGTGAATAAAGAACGGCTTGGGAAAGATGTACTTAGGCGCCCTCGGGGGTACAGGGGCAAAGTGCTAAGGGTCAGTGGTGGAAAGTAACTAAGTACATTTATTCAAGTACTGTACTTAAATACAATTTTCAGTTATATGTACTTTACTTGAGTATTTCCAATTTCCAATACTTTTACTTCTACTCCTCTGCATCTCAGAGGCAAATATTGTACTTTTACTCCACTACAATTATTTGAAAACTTTAGTTACTAGTTACTTTTTGATTATTATTATTAGTAAAAAATGTAAGTACTTTGTACACCACTGCTAAGGGTTCAAATCACTGTGCGGTGCATCAAGCTTGCAGAGCGTGCAACACTAACAAAATTGGCCCTGTTCAGAGAGGGAAGCTGTGCGTGGGGAGGGTGACCTTTGTCACTGCACGTACTTCTATGGGCTGGGGTGTGGCCTGTCAGTGGGGAATGTTGAGTGGGAGGAGTAGGACAGATTGGCACTATGTCCTCCAGGTGGGGGCTCTTCACTGGCAGGCAGTGGTGGAAGAACTACTCAGATATTTTACTTAAAGGAGGAGTTCACCCAAAAAAAATAACTTATTTTCTATCAATTACACACCCCATGAAGCCTTGATTTCATGGATTTATTTTTGTATTTGTGGCATTCCTAAGACAATAATTTGATGACCGTGTGTATTTCCGGTAGGAGACACATTTAATCTACTTTGTGTCTCCTACCGGATACATTAGCCGGTAGGAGACGGGAATCAAATTATTAGCTTAGGAATGCGACAAAAACAAAAAATTATCCATGGATTCAAGGCATTTATTGGGTGAACTCCTCCTTTAAGTAAAAGTAGCAATACCATAAAGCAATAAAATACTCTGTTACCAGTAAAAGGCCTGTGTTCAAAATGTTACTTGAGTAAAAGTACAAAAGTATTGGCATCAAAACATACTTCAAGTACCAAAAGTAAAAGTACTAATGTTTGAAAATAGCAGATCTACAAGCTCACAACGCGTCGCGATACGACACGTTGTGAGCTTGTAGATCGGCTATTTTCAAATAGCTTATGTATAAAATAGGGCTAAAGTGGTTAATGTAATGTTTTATAATATAGAAATGTATATCTGCAAAGTAACTAAAGTTTTCAAATAATTGTAGTGGAGTAAAAGTACAAATTTGCCTCTGAGATGTAGTGGAGTAGAAGTAAAAGTATTGCAAATTGGAAATACTCTAGTAAAGTCAAAAGTAACTCAAAATTGTACAAGAACATGTACTTAGTTACTTTCCACCACTGCTGGCAGGTGGGACAGTAGAGTACAACAGCAGTGGCAAGCAGTGGGAGGAAATATTTGGCACAACGACTAAATTGGGAGAAAAAAGGGGTAAAAATAATTGGCTACTCAAAAAAGAAAAAAGGGAAAGATGTACTTGTCGTGAGACCAGAGAAGGGAACGCATCTTTCTAGTTTGAGTCGGACTTGTACTTGACGTCACATGATCACTCACAGTCACTGCAGCTCGCTGCTCTAATCAGCTGTGCGTGTTTCAGTGAAAACAGTGGGATCTCACATCAACGAAAACATCAGAGCACTTTTTCTCAAATTCACTGTATTCATTCATGCAGCACACTGATGATGACAGGGAGCGCGCGCGCGCGCACACACACACACACACACACACACACACACACACACACACACACACACACACACACACACACACACACACACACACACACACACACACACACACACACACACACACACACACACACACACACACACACACACACACACACACACACACAGATCTAGCTATCTATTACGGTGTGGCTCTGCAGGAGTCTAGCCATCTATAAGGGTCTGTCTGTGTGTCTGCATGTCTGTGTGTGGAACTAATCTCGTAAACCACTGTTTGTTTACGTAATGTTTGTTCAATTCGTACGTACAAATTTGGAGTCATATACGTCATAGATATGTCATAGACATAGATGACGAACGCATGAAGTCTGAGCTCCACATTTGAGCCACGACGTTCCCATGTGGATCGTGAAATCCACATCTTTAAGCCATTTCACAATAGGGGTACCACAGCCAATGTTGCCAGATTCTGTGAGAGAAACAAGCAACCAGGTCTAGGAAAACCAGCCCAAAAGAAGTGACTATGGGCCACATGAGCACTTTAACATAATCAGCTATTTGAAAATAGCAGATCTACAAGATCTACAATCTACAAGCTACGAGCTTGCGGGGAAATTATAATAAGCAGATCTGGCAACCCTGACCACAGCTAAAGGCTATGGTTATTTGGAGTCCTTGGCAGGGAATCCCTGATCTATATTGAGACTGAGAAAGAGAGAAAATGTAAAGAGACAGACAGACAGAGGCAAACATACAAGAGCCCTCAGCACTCGTGTGCTGAAATGAGTACATTATTAGAGGTCACCATCCATGAGGTTACATAAAAGAGGAATGAGATACCCTGGAGCCATGCTATTTCTCACACGCACGCGCGCGCACACACACACACACACACACACACACACACACACACACACACACACACACACACACACACACACACACACACACACACACACACACACACACACACACACACACACACACACACACACACACACACACACACACACACACACACACACACACACACACACACGCGCGCTATGCATTAGCGGGTCTCAGAATCTATTGAATTAAGTGCACGCCTGGAGGAAACTGTGCAAATGTACTGTACATGCCTATAAAGCTTCATGTTGAAGTATTGCAAAAAATAAATATCTATTTCTTTCCCCACAGCCTTGCTACCCCGTCTCAGAGGACAGAGAAAACAGAAACTGATACTGAGTCATGTTAACCACTTACCAGTAAACCCTGCATGTACTCCGGTGAACATCAAACAGCGAAAACAGCAGGTCTGTAAGCTTGCAGATCTGCTGTTTTCTAATGACTTTTCCAAATGTCTGTCTATTATGACATGCCCAGAATAGGGTCACTAGGGGTTAAGGTTGTGGTTAAGGTTTAACCGCGGCGTTGACTGACCATCAGCTACTGTATCCGTTTCATTGATTATCTGTGTTGTGTCTATGAGCACTTTGGTCACCATGTATTGGCCAAACAGGGTTAATGTTTCCCACACTCTTATTCTAGGTCTCTGAAATGTCGAGGGACAGCGAGTGCATTTTCCGGCAGCGGCTGCTGTCGCGGCAGCTCCGCGGAGCTGCCGGCGGCGCCAGCTCTGAGAGTGTGCTGCGTTTGTGTAACGCAGTCCCCACCAATATTATTTACGATTCTGTGCCTATCGGTACATAACTCGGACGGCGCTTAGTCGAATAGCAGACCATCGGCCGGTCGTCGCGGGCACTCGTGCCTGGAGGCGCTCGGGCGCGACTCCTTGGCCTCAAGGTCTGCTGATTCGGCGCGCCTCCGTCATGGTCCAAAACTATACTTTATCGGCGGAAAAAAGAAGTTGACTGCCGCTCCTCCACCGGCAGTTCCGCGACTGCCGCTCCTCCACCGGCAGTTTCCGCGGCAGTTCCGCTGCTCCGCCGGCAGCTGCCGCTCCACCGCCGGCAGTCACTGCCGGGAGCTGCCGCTCCTCCACCGGCAGTTCCGCGGAAGTTCCGCGGCTGTTGCCGCTGCCGGAGAATGCACTCGCTCCTTCTGGAAATGTCAGTGATGTTAACTTGTTTCAGAGGCCGCACATGTCACATCTATGTTTTGCTTGCCAGCTAAGAGATAAAATCAGAATAAATTTGATTGCTGAAATAGCTCTCCTTTTTTGCGTTATGCATATTTCACACTGGCACACATTAGTCGACCACTTTCGACCTGGTGTCCCTATTTTGGGCATGCTGTTATAGATGAACAGTGTCAAAGATTGTCAATATTTGTTGACAATGTGTAAACTATTTGTTTGGTTATTTTCAATATCCGTTGGCCATACAATGAAGTAAATAGAGCAATATGTGGTTATGTGGTCGCTATTGATTGATTGATTGACACTTTGATTGCCAAAAATGCATACATGAACAAAGAGGATAAAAACCCCAAAAAGCCTGAGAGCTTATTTCCATTGGTCCTTTGAGTGTAAATGCAAGTGTAAACTGAGTGAGCCATGTGTGTCACTCCATTACCTGATTTGGTTCTCTCTAAAACCCATAGAAATAAATGTATAGAACATGGCCGTGACCATAGCAATGGTGTGCGGAACATGAAATAGGAAGTAATCAATCGGGGCCTCTATGACGTATTTGTTCCATGTGAAGACAACTTGGTTATGGTAGCAATAAGCATTATCAGGTCTCCAAGGAAAGTCGGCGAGAGTACAACGCTTACGACATAATTACTCGTCTCTGCCAGGCCGGTTGGTCGTTGGCAGACAGCCGAATGCCGGAGACTATGTTTTCGCCTCTGTCCATCCATTCGTGTGTGTGTCTGTCTGTCTGTCTGTCCCACTGTATTTCAGTGTGACAGTCTCGGGCAAAGCTGGATCTCAGGCAGCGCTGAAAAATTAGCGTGAAACTTTGCACGCACACTTCCAGTAGGTCAAGGAAGAAGAACCTTCAACCCAAAGTTTTCAAATCGACCTCATGGTGGCGCTATAACAGTCCGCTTCACATTTTGGCCTATAACTCTTGAATTTGAGGTTGTATAATAAAAAACGTTTTTTTCCCTGGAATCCTTGCATCATGATACTTTTTTTTGTACTATGCTGGGTACCCCGACTAGTCTATAGCTATGTCTACAAAAGAGAATGCACAAATGACAGAGTGGTCTTCTCATTCATCATTCTTTATAGGCTATATCAGAATACCTCCCCCCTACTCTCCGGGCCATCTAGAAGTGATGACAGCATCTCGGTTGGAAATGCAGTAGATGACCTTTGAGCGAGAGGAGGGAGTTGTAGATATGCCATGCAGCACAGTTTGATTTACATCCAAAGGAGCTAATTAACATCACCAGAACATTATGGCCTCTCCCTCTCCTCCTCTCTATCTCTCTCTCTCTAGAAAGTGTGTCGGGGACAATACAAACAGACAGATAAGGACCAAGACACACAGGGAGATGGAGGCAGAATCAATGAAGCAGAAAGGGGAAGCAGAATAGTTCCCAAAAAAACATTTTTCAACATGGCCTCCTGAGACATGGCTTCAACTAGTAAACATAATGGAAATGACAAATGCTGCCGGTGTTGTACATTGCACTATTGTGCTACTGAAATAATTGATGTATACTGTACAATTCTGGAGTGTTTGTTTAACTTTGAGAGTAAAAAAAAAAAGGACCCATGAAAGTACCTTGATTTTACGTGTCATTGTCACAAATGTTATATTTACAGTGTATAGTGTCTTTAAATACAATACATTTAATCCTGAACCTTTTCTTATAGAGGTAAGTGATAACAGGTGGTCCCTGGTAGTTGTTGAGGTGAAAACATGGCGGTCGCAGGCACAGTATTTTTGTCTTGTCTTTTTCAGTGTCCTCATTTGTGAGATCAGTCTTTCATGCTTAACCACTTACAACCTGGCATTCCTAATTTGGGCATGTAATAAAAGAAAATTCTAAATGTTCCAAGGTTTTTCTAAATGTTTCTATATTTGTCACATTTAAATATGGAGTGTAATTCCAGACCAAAGGTATGTTGAAGGGCATGCATGTGCATTTTGTTTGGTTCATTTCGTCTTCGGTGTTGCAAACGGTGCTACTGATGATGCACAACAAATTTCAGATAAATAAAATCTGACAATAAAGTATCATCAATCAATTTCCATGGGAAGCTGCTACATCCCCGTCATGTTGAAAATGGGTTGACCATTATTGGAAGTGGATTTAATGTACTGGCTGACCAACCTCGGACAGTGGTGTGCAAATCAGTAAGACAGTATAGTCAATGTGGCCATGACTCGCCAATTGTTGAAACACAAATGCACGACACTCACTCCCACTGCAAACAGCCAGACATGTGCCCGTGTCCCAGTTCCTCAGTCTGCTATTATCCTATTCTTACTATGCTGAGGCAGATGCATGATGGGACACATAAACCCATGTTATTCATGAGGAAATAGCTTAATGACCGGATTTTAAATGCCCCCCTTTTGAGAAAGATATAAATGTTCCAATCTGAGTTTCTGAGCCAAAATGTAATAGTCCATTCATAGACTTGGAGATTCATCATTAGTCAATCATTATGGTTAGCCAGTGCCATCTGTTGCCAAATACAAAATATTTGTATTTGTTTCTAATGCCTCAACTGTCTTACCGAATAAAATCATAATGTAAAACCCTCCATCTTTTGATGCTGCTACATTTGAGGACCGACCCTAGCAAATTTCTATATTACGGTTGAATACTTCCACCCGGGCCTTTCCTACACTATTGCTTCCCTCCATAAATCTAGATTACTCTACTAACAGTAGGGCTTCACTCATGAGTTGTCTTGCTCTGTGAGACCAAGGGTAAATTCCAGTATGTAGATAATTCCATCAATGGAGTAAAATGTTTCTAATTGTGTACATTCCGTACACGTGATGACGTGAAATGGCAATCCAAAATCGCCAAAGTGGCCCTTTAACATCTTCAGTATTGTCCCCCTTGGGACAATACTAATAAATATTAGCTCCGGAATCACGCACACACACACACACACACAAACAGACAGGTGTGAAAACATAATCTATTGTCCCGCCTTCGGCTTGCAGTGAAAAGAAACACACTCCACACCCTATTCACTACAGTGAATGAATCATTCTTACAATGATGAATACTAAGTAACCCCCAAGCTGCACAGTCTCAGTATCTAATACTGTACGTTAGACAAAGACAGCTTGTTAGGGAAAGCAGTCATCACAAAAAACAAGTACACAAGTAAAACAAACAGAAAATACGATCCAGACCCTATTGAACCAAGGTATTTGTCTTTATCTGAGCTTTCTGGGTGCATTGTTTTTATTCATTAGATGACTGGTGTTATCAAAACATCAGGTCTCAATAGAAAAGCATGTGAGATTGACTTACAGGGAAGCTCTCACTAACTCTAGATTCCCCTCTCACACATTCCCTCTCTTTCTGGGTACCTCCTTCCCGTCCCTTTCTCCCTCTTTATCACACGCACGCACACACACGTTGTAAAAATGTAAATATGTGCATCACAAATTAATATTATAGCAGAAAGACAGTGGTGCCAGTCAATTATGACACCAGCTAAAGCTCCCAACATCAGATACAGTATACATATGTACATGCACTGCTGTAGCTATAGCATACTCCTTAGTCTACACATCCATTTTAGGCATACATACACTACAAACAGAATATTTTACAGTGAGTGGTATTGGCTTTGTCATGAAGAATGACGAAAAAGAGGAGGAGAAAGAAGGATGGAATTCAATGTTTGTAACAATGACAGGTCCCCCTGCCTTACTGCACTCATAACCGGGAGCATTTTCATCATTGTCTGTGTGTTGATTTTCAAAGCAACATCAATGCAACACGTTCTTAACACTAACATTGACATAATCCTTAGCCCATGACGTCAAATGAGTTGTTTTGCGTCAAAGGGCGTACACTTCCGCATTTTGCAGGAGAAATACAAAGCAGACATAGGGTATTTTTTCCCCATACTTATATATATATATATATATATATATATATACACATGATCTCACATCAAAACAATGGGAATTAGGTTCAAAATCTGCGAAGTTTCAATTTTTACATCATCACGTTGTGTTGAGAGAAAGGCAATACAAAGATTTCCCCAGGTTTCCAAACTACTAAACACACAGACGTGAAGAAATGGACACCTCCATTTTAATCGTGCACCTCTCCTTTCACCCCCCCCCCCCCACCCAGCCCCCCCTCCACCATAAAGGGGGGAATACCAGAGCAAAGAGAAAGATGCCCTCCAGGGGAAGGAAAAAACGTGTGGGTCATGCTAGCAAGGATGTCATTGGAATGCAAGGATGGCATTCGAAAATAGCAGGGAGTGCTCTCATCTCCGTACAAGACGGATGTGAGTGGTACGTCCCAAAAATTACAACAATAAAGAAAAGATAAAATCCCCCCCCAAAACTGCCCACAATTCCTTCATAACAGAACATCTAAGATTCCCCTACACCACCACAAGCATAGTCATCGCGAGCATCCTTATCATTCCCCCAGAGCTAAATGTCTGACCAAGCGAACACAACCTGTACCAGATCATAAGTGCACGATTGGTTTCTCACACACACACACACACACACACACACACACACACACACACACACACACACACACACACACACACACACACACACACACACACACACACAAATTAAATGCATACATACGCAGACTATAGCTGCAAATTCATCTATATAATTGTGTGAGTGCACCCTGACCAAAATCTTCCACAACAGATGGAGGGCGAAAGACTGGAAGGGACAGTAGGTGTGTGTGTGTGTGTGTGTGCTTGCATGCGTGCGTGTGTGCATGCGCGTGTGGGCACACACGCTCGTGTATGTGCGTAAGCGTGATAGAGGCAAATGGAAGAAATACACCCCCCCCCTGCTTCCGTGAGGCAGCCAGCCATACCTTGCGCCTGCGATCCCGGGATTTATTCCTCCTTTTCTCCTTCGCCTCATCCTTGTCCCTCTGCTCCTTGGCGGCGGCCTCTTTGAGGTCCTGGTTCTTACGGAGCTGCTTGGCGGCTTGCGCCATGATGCCGCTGCTGCTGCCTCTGCTGCTGTTGCTGCGGTCGCCGTAGCTCCAGCCTCCCGCCTCCTGTTGGCCCTACAGCACCAGCCGGTCCCCTCGCTGTCCCTCCTGTTTCCCTGGGAACCCCCCCCAACCAACGCCGTAGCACCTCTAGCCTTGGTGGCCACCACTGCTTGAGTGCACGCGAGGGAGGGTGACGGCAGCAGAGTGTGCGCGCGTGTGAGTGCGTGAGAGGGAAAGAGAGAGTGGGGGGGTGGGGGGGGAGAGAGAGAGGGAGCTAGATTAGCAGGATGCTACGCGGTACAGTGACTGAGTGCTCGGCAGCTACACAGAGATGCTACGTTACTAATGGTCCTGATGCTGCGCTGCCTGCCGCCGATGATACTCCTCCAGTCAGCTCACGCTGCACCGCCTCCCCTCCCCCTTTTCTGCCACCCTCCCTCTCCTCTTTCCTCCTCCCTCTCTCCCTTTCCCTGCACACGCACACGCACACACACACACACACACACACACACACACACACACACACCCACCAGTCACGCAGTCCTGTGCTCAGCACAGGGGGGATCCTGCTGCAGAGATACCCCTCTCTCTCTCTCTCTGCCTGCTTTTGTGCCTCGTCCTCTGCACCCCGGCGTTCCTTCTTTGGCTTCTCTGTCCCTCTTGCTGTCAGAGCGACAGAACGCTAGCTGGTATATGAGTACAATCCAATCGATGAAGCCACCTGCAGACTGCCTATTTTTTTGCACGCCCTCTCCCCCCTTCCGAGCATGCTTCTTTTCGCAGCTCAGCGCCCTACCCCACCCCACCCAACCTCAAAAGAGAGAGAGAGAGAGAGGGAGAGAAGAGACGGAGGGGTAGAAATAGTGTCTGGTAGAAATAGAGGACTATTATCTTAACTAACATGCAGCATCTAATCTTAGCATACCACACCGGGTTATTCCTGTGGTCGTCAGAGAACGATTGTGGAGAGACGTGGCCATGCAAGTTAATGTCCTGTCCACCTAACCACCAGCCTGCTTCCCTCACGTTTTACTGTCACAAGCCAGGAGGAGGAGGAATACATCATCACAAACATGAATGCTTCATAAAAACTGCATGCCCCTCCCCGCCACACCCCCCTCCCTCCATCTCTCTCCCTCTCTCTCTCTCTCGCCATCCAAAGGGGGGGGGCCCCCTTCTATCTATTTCTCTCTCTCTCTCTTTCCCTTTTTCTCCCTTTCCATCACTCTCCCTCTAACCCTTCACATCAGACCACGAGAGCATGAATGGGTGTTTGGTGCAGCATTTTATAGAAATTCAGAACATTTACCAATCTGGTACTGTACGCTGGTAATAGGGAACAGAACATGGACAAGAATACACATACAACATCCTTGGTGTTCATTTAACTACAAGATGTGTACAAATGGAACCAAATGGACCCGGTCCGTTTGGTTACATTTGTACACACTTCACAGTACATTATACAGTTTTTTATATTTTGGTATATTTAATATATTTTGTATATGTAGAACATGTAGTTCCCCACTGTAGTGAAATGTACCAAACAATATTGTTTGTCTGGGAAACCAGACAACAAAACAAAAACATTTGAGGTTCAGTCATTGCTCAGCAAATTTTAGCCTAATATTTTTGGTATTTCACTGTCACTTTCTCCTTCCATGCTGTGTGCAATCAGTGTCCGAGGGTTCTATACCGCTCATGTGTTATTGTACCACGGATTCAAACCTACATGGGAAAACAAACATCTACCAAGGCTTCCATCCAAATAATTCCCCCCCCCCCCCCCCAGCATTGAGGCTGAGGAAGACCTGTTAGATTGAGCTGCCGATCCAGCATTGTCTGATTTGCTTACCGATATGGGTTGGAATTGTTTAGGATCAGTCCACGTCAACATGGTACGCGGCAGGCTGTCCTCTGTGTCAGCGTCGGACATGAAAGGTACCTGTGTCAAAATATGATTAAGGCTGTCACGATTATTACATTTTAGTTGATGATTAACTGTCATACAAATAATAGCAATTAATCTAATTAGATCATTGAACATTGGAACATATAAATAAAATAAATGCATTTCTCTTTGCCTTCAGGCTTTGTACACAAGCATTGCACATAGCAGATATGACTGACAGTCTGACACCATAACATTATATTATATACAAATTCTATTACTGAAATATACAAAGAAATTACTGATAATGTCCGGTACCAATAATCAGAATATGATGTAATATGGCCAAAACAGACCAAATACTTCAGCAATTTATACTTTCAAATGTTTTTCAAATACAGAGAAAATAGTCGATCTAACAGCCCACAACTCATCGCAAGGCGACGCATTGTGAGCTTGTACATCTTCTACTTTCACCATTTTTCAACATTGCTTAGATTTGTCCCTAAATGCCCAAATCATGAATGCCAGGTTCAAAGTGGTTAAGACCTGAGGTCGATACTACAAATTCTCAAACTTTTTTGTGCCAAGGACCCCCAAAATTATATGTATTTGGCCGCGGATCCCCCCCATCTGAAAATGTTTGGTGCTGGGGACGCCCAGAAGAGAAGATTTGTGTTCAAAAATGTTGTGTTCAGGGGAGGGAAGCCGGGCGGGGAGGGTGATATGTGTCACTGTATGTAATCCTACAGGCTGGGGCGGCACCTGTCAGCAGGGAGTGTTGGGCGGGAGGAGTAGGACGAAGGCCCTATGTCCTCCCAGTGGGGGCTCCTCAGTGGCAGTTGAGTCAACACATAAATGTGTGTGGGGAGGAATTAATTTGGCATAACGACTAAATTGGGGGGGGAAAGGGGGTAAAAACATAATTGGCTACTCTAAATAAAATAAAATAAAATAATTTTCAAAAATGTTAAAAAATAGCTGATTTACGCGCTGTGATCTTGCATATCTGCTATTTTGTTCTAAACCAATGTTCTAAATCCTAAGAGTTTTCTGATAAACTTAATGTTGCTATATAATGGCTTAAAAGAGTGTGGACAACATTACATTACATTACATTACATTACATTACAGTCATTTAGCAGACGCTTTTATCCAAAGCGACTTACAATAAGTGTATTCAACATAGGTAGGGAACGAAAACTACTAATCACCAGAAGTCTTTAGTGCATTTTCTGCATAAACAAGCAACCAAGAGTATACCTAGCGCTAAGGTAAAAGTGCAATATATCAGCTACCTATTTCCTTAAACAGATGAGACAAAATAGCTAAATCAAATGAGCATGAGCTAAAACAAATAAGTATATCGACTAAACAAGATCCAATAAACAATCCAATAATCCAATAAACAATACAGCAATAGAAAACAAGCGTTCGTACAACTAGTTAACAACAAGTAGGTCAGGCAGAGAGGAAGGGTAGTGTTTCCTGAAGAGGTGAGTTTTCAGCCTGCGGCGAAATATGGGCAGTGACTCTGCTGTCCTAACATCAGTGGGAAGTTCATTCCACCACTGTGGGGCCAGAACAGAAAAGAGTCGTGACCGTGTGGATCGGCCAGAAGGACCCTTGAGTGACGAGGCAATCAGTCGCCCCGAGGTGGCAGACCGAAGTGGTCGGGCAGGGGTGTAGGCATCGACCATAGCCCGGAGGTAGGAAGGAGCTGTTCCTTTCACTGCCCTATAGGCTAGCACCAGGGTTTTGAACTGGATGCGAGCCGCTACGGGGAGCCAGTGTAGAGAGCGGAGAAGGATGGTTGTGTGGGAGAACTTGGGGCGGTTGAACACCAGACGAGACAACGATGTGGAAATAAAGATGAAAATATGACATTCTGTTAATTTCATCCAGCTGGCCTAGAGTAGATGAAAGGAAACAATTCTAACAATTATGCAAAAACTATTGTGATCATCTCAAATCAGGCGATGATGTAATAACTGTGACATGCATAGACCCGACCAAGCATCAACAAAACATGATGAGAGGGGAGTGAGAATGCTGATTGTGTGGACACTGGTATAGGATGCCTCCATTAAAAGGCTCACCTGAAGTTCTGCTGCAAGTCTAAGTTCATTCCCAGGAGACTTCAGTTCCCAAGTGTCCACAGACATTTCCTGTGAAGAAGAAAGACTATTATTAGCAGGTGCATTTTGAATGCAGCCTGTAACATTTCAGTATTCACTTTGACTGAATGTATCAAAGTGGTTGGCGTTTACCCAGACAATGCCACATAGGTATTTAGCATGCATACTAATAATATAATAATGTTAGCTGCAACCACGAAACAATACAAAAGAATGACGCCAACTGCAGACCTAGTTCTGCCACAACACAACTACGTAACTTTCGACTTTCTTATTTTCAGTGGTGTAAAGTAACTAAGTACATTTACTCAAGTACTGTACTTGAGTACAGTTTTGAGGTATTTTTACTTTACTGGAGTATTTTAAATTTTCAGTACTTTTACTTCTACTCCACTACATCTCAGAGGCAAATATCGTCATCGCGAAGCGTTGTGAGCTTGTAGATCTGCTATTTTCAAAGCATTTTTATACATTTGGAAACTTGTGAAATGGGACATACTTTCGTACTTTTAGTCAAGTACATTTTGAATACCAGACTTTTACTTGTAACCGAGTATATCTACATTCCACTATTGATACTTTTACTTAAGTAAAACCTGAGTACTTCTTCCACCACATATATGAATGTGACATTACCAAAATCATAGCCTATGAGGGAAAAAAGAGCAGACCAAGTACAGAGTGAAAGGTCAGGTTTACTGTCTGAAGATGACATGTCTGAAAATACACATTAACATAAATCCAATAAATAAACATTAATTTACAGAACACGGATTACAGTGGTGTCAACACAATTTTATACAATATTTAGTGGGGGTCCCTGCTTGCCTTCATCTCTCTCTCAGCTAACAAGGGGTCCTTGGCCTGAAAAACGTTGAAGCCCCCTGGTGGTTCACTGTAATATTACCAACACAGACAGACCTCCACTTTCTGTGTGGCTCTGGAGAGTAGGCCTATCATAGACTTTCACGTTGATATTTATAGCAACTAAAACAAGTCAAAACGTATAAAATAACCTTACCTGGCCACAGCTGCTCTTATTATGGAGCAGAAAACGCTGATAACAATCTTAATGCCACTTTAAACGTCATGCGCAGACTCCACTACATTCTGGACGCAGAAGGAATTGTTGGGCAGAGAGAGAAGGTACGTCACATGGAAGTGGGCGGGGCTGACACAGGTGTCAATTAGCCTATTTGATTTATGTTTTATGATAGCCTTTTATCCCCCTGGAAGTCTCAAACCATGTCAATATGGAGGATATGTTTTTTTAGTAGTTTAATTGTGTGTGTATATATGTATATATATATATATATATATATATATATATATATATATATATATATATATATATATATATATATATATATATATATATATATATATATTATTTTTTATATTTATATTTATAATATATATATTTATAAATAAAAGAAAGTTTCAACATTAGATGGTATTTTCTGTGGCTGGAACCTGCTAATAATCGGTGGTGTACTGTACTTAAGTACAATTTTGAGGTACTTTTACTTAACTAAAGTACTTTTGCTTCTACTCCACTACATCTCAGAGGCAAATATTGAACTTTTACTCCACTACAATTATTTGAAAACTTTAGTCACTAGTTACTTTGTAGATTTTTTATTATTATGACAAAACATACATCAACCACTTCAGCCCTATAATACATTTCAGTCATTTGAAAATCTACAAGCTCACAATGCCGATCTATAAGCTCACAATGCGTCACGTATTGTGAGCTTGTAGATCTGCTATTTTCAAAAGATTTGTTTGCATATTGAACTTGTGAAATGGGACATTCTGCATAATGAGTACTTTTACTTTTGGTAAGTACATTTTGATGCCAAAACGTTTGTACTTTTACTGTACATTTTGAATACCAGACTTTTACTTGTAACAGAGTACTTCTACATTGCAGTATTGATACTTTTACTTAAGTAAAACATGTGAGTACTTTTTCCACCACTGCTTATAATAATAATAATACTACTACACATACAAACACCCGTGCACAGGCACAATATGGACCATTGTAGGAAATGATGGTTTGAGATGCATACTGTATGAATAAGAATGAACTTAAACTGAACATGTAGCAGTCAAGAGGAGCATATAGCCTCTATGTCTTATGCTATTAATTTAATAAATCAAACTATTTCCACCCTATTCAAGAAGAGTGATACATAGTGGTCATCTTTGAGTATTAACGACTTAAACCCTATACTTTGTTGATCCCGTAATTGATCCCCTCCTTTTTTCTCTTTGCTGAAAATAGCTCACAAATAGCTCACAACATGACCTAACACGACGTTGAGTGAGCTTGTAGATCGGCAATTTTGTGGTTAAAAGGAAATACTGGACCACATATTGTATTAAGTGCAGACAAAAGACAAAATGTCAGTATTTGTCAGCACTGAGATGAAGCATAGCAACCATGCTTTGCTTACATGTATAAAACACAGACTGCCAAGCCTGCCATACCATACTACTGATTGATTTACAAACAGCATTTATAATACTGAATATAATACTGATACTGATGAGATAATCTTCCAGTTTATGCTCAGGATTAAATTCAAATTCACATTGTTTATGCTTTTCATAGGAGTTTTTTCATATTTTTAATCATTGTTGGAGCATGTGTTGCAAAATAAAGTTCCAATATGAACAGACAACCAATCATCATCATCATCATCGTCATCAATCATCATCATAATAGTCATCATAATCATTATCATCATCATCATCATACATTTGCCCAAATTTGACCTGATTAGCAAATAAATTCAAAATGGATTAATAAACGATGACAGCTCAAACTTGTCATACATGTCAACAATAGTTATATGATTTTGGAAAACATAACAGTAAAACTATCAAGAATTACTTCTGGGGGAGTTGTACTTCATTTACTCAACTGCAGCTGAGAGTCCCACAATAAAATCAAGCTTGTTTCTAAGGCTTAATCTATACTTCAATGTACAGCGGTGTCCTGCGCCAAAAATAGCAGATCTACAAGCTCACAAAGCTATTTTCAGCACGACACTGGCAAGCATACAAGGAAATTTAAATCAGGCTTTAGTGCTGCATAATCATTGAATATTGAACGTCGTCATCCTCTGTTGGGCTGACAGGTGCTTTCATCTTGGGCCTCCCGCGGCATCCTTTAGGTTTTCTGACCACAGCGTACTGGTCACTGACCTCTTCTACCTCCATCACAGTGTCATACACGACCACATTAGCAGAGTTGACCTGAAGTACAATAATAGATCGAGTGCATTAGTCAGTTTTATCCTGTGCTTGTTTAAACGTGTTAACACGGTGATTCTCAACCTTTTTCACTTCAAGCACGGAGCACGCCCGGTTTAATATGCATTAGATTAGGCCATGAACCCCCGTTTCATATGAATATTTTATCTATGGAACCCAAATCTACACTGTAAATTCCACAGTGATCATTTTTCTCTGGAAGTTTACAAATTGAACAAAATGAACCCTTTTGTATACTCTCAGAGATATAGAGGGTCTACTCTTTGGAATGCCGCTGATCCTATGCTGAAACAATCTCCATCGTCTTTAAAGTAAACTACAAACGAATGCTCATATCCAAAAAGCAGTAGATATATAGGTCTATGTACTGTATGTATGCATGTGGTTATGTGGGTGTGTAGGCAGGTTTGTAGGCAGGTGAGTAGGTGGTTATATACTGTATACAGTGTATGTACACGTATATACTGTGTATAATGTATGTATGTATGTATGTATGTATGTATGTATGTATGTATGTATGTATGTATGTATGTATGTATGTATGTATGTATGTATGTACAGTATGTATGTATGTATGTATGCATAACTCTTGACAGTATTGCTGGTATATTTTATGGTTATATGTATGTTTTTAACTCAAAAACTCAAAACTCAGTTACAGACCTGCAAGGAACCATTTGGTTCCCACTGACTTGGAAACGTAAGTCAGCATGTATACTGTACACTGGAATACGGGATATATACTTTTAAAGAATGATTTTTATTTGGAATAGGATCACTTACATTGCCATCGGGTTGAGAATACTTTGTGATAACTGCATCTGATTGAAAGGACATGAACATTAATGTAAAACAGAAATGTATCCACTCACAGATGCGGTTTCTGAGGATGTGAATACAAAGATGTAAATCTGTTTCTTGAATAGTAAATTATAGGTAAAACTGTTTAAACATTTAATTTCTCTGTTTCTTGTTTAGGATGCAATACTGTACATGTTTTTGTTTCGTATGAAAACAACATAACAAGATATTGTCAATACACACAGAATCTGCAAATAGCAATTGCAAAAGTGTGGCGCAAAAGTGTGGCGCACCATAAAAGGCTGTAGTTCTTTTGCTGAAATGACACATTACAAGTGCATACATTAAAACTGTCACTAAATGTGGTTCTACACTACTCACAGGTAGGTTGGGGTGGGTCGTGTTCTTCAGAGAGGATTCTAGAGGAAATAAATAAATCAGTTTGCTTATCAAAACAAATCATGCATGCGTTTTGTATGGACGATATGAGATTATTATGAAGTGAATGAATCTTACTCAGTTCTGGCCAACCTGCCTTCCCTGTTACCTTTAAGGGATAAACATTACACAATAGAACAATAATGTCAATTAACAAGGAATAGAACCTGAACACATACAGTACGCAGCATACTGTACTGTATATATTATTACTTAATATTTTACCAAAAATGTTCTTGAACTTCAGGCACATGGGCAGATCATTTTATCTCCCCCCGTCCCCATGTAAAAATAAAAAGTACATTTTTAGACCAGAATGTGAGATTACAAACCATGCTTCCTTCGATGACAGTAAAAGGCAAACAGCGCCACCAGCAAGAGGAGGATGGAACCAACAGACACACCAAAGTAGAGATGGGACTGTGGAATGAAATCTGAGAGATTTAAAAATAATAAAAAAAATAAACCACTATCATTAAGGAAATAATTATAAACAAATAATAATTAGATTCAACTTTGTAGCTTATGTCCTTGGTACACAAAACACTAATATTTTTTTCTAGACAGGTTTTTTTACGTTGTGTATGCTTCTTATACTGCTGTATTATTTTCTATTCTAGAAATAAGATAATAATAGTATAATATTTCAAAGATAACATGGATGAGAAAAAAGTTACCCACAATAATTTAGCTGAAAGAATGAAGAACAGAATTTCAGCCAATAATAATGTGACTCTGCCTAACATCTTGCATGTTAATTGTTTGCAGCATGTGAGATGCCCTGCAATTTTTTTTTTACATTGTTCTTACCTGTAGAATGTAGGGTTGTATTTTCGCCTACACTGGAATTCCCAGACGAATTAACTGAAAATACATTAAAAACAAATGTCCATTGCCTACTCTTAGACATGATATATAAAATGAAAGCAAATTGTGCTTATTGAATTACCGCTGCACTCGTGGTCTACACTGTATTTCAAGCATTTATTATTATTTGTATCGTCTTCAGTTGTGAGAATGTTAAAGGAATAGTTGGTTGAACGCATTAGACGTTGTATTGTGTAATGAATAATCATTTGAATAATAGTAATTAATACATATCTGCAGTAATAATGCACAATATAGCATATCTAAAGATGCAGGAAAAAGAGATGGATTTCCTGCAAAGGCTACAGTATGGCTTTATATTTGTTTGGATCACATTGGTTATTGGCCCTTGGGTCTTTATATAATAATCATATAAAGACCCAAGGGCCATTAACCAATGTGATTGTCTTTTTTCAAGAATAAATTAACTCTTCAAAACATTTTAATCTTAGCAGAAAGCTAAACTAGAAACTAGTTATTTCTTTCATTTATTTATTTATTTTTACATTTTAATATAAAAAACACAACCTTTGCCTTACCTGTAAGGTTGGAATTTGCATCTGTCTCATCTGCAAAGATAAATATGTTGATATATAAACATCTATATTTATACATTTATTAAGAAAAACTACACATTAATCCCTCACCATCCATGGAGATATTGACGGGTTCACTTTGTGTGACTGATTTCACACTGCCAACCCCTTCAACAAGTATTTCCACTTCACAGGTAATAGAAGCCGTGATGGAGTTACTGATCTGTTTCTTCATTTCTTCTTGGGAAACCCTCGTCAGACAGCCACCATTTCTGAATTCACGACTTTTAAAGTGATGTGATTGATTGTTCATGTAAAAGTAACATGTGGTACCGTGTTTGGCCTCACATCGCAGATTGAAGAAACTTCCTGTTGTCTCCACATAGCATTTAGGTTTTCCAATGGGATCTGTGTGACAATTTAATGCAACCAAATTACATTTGTTTATCCAAACAAAATCTCAAAAATGTACAAATTAAATTATCACTTACCACCAAAAGAAAGTTGCTTAGCTTCACTTCTCTTTGATGTGATAGTTTCTCCATTAATGTCATGCATCGTGGTACAGCTTAGATTTACCTTGTCCTGGTTCCAACTACTGAACTCTTTCCACTCCAATTTCACTTTTTTGCAAGCATCTTTTTTCATTTTTTTTATTGGTTTAGCATCGTTGTCCTTATAGAATTCACATCCAATGAAACTATTTGACTCACAACGCATTGTGATGGGTGTAGCTATGTTGATATAGGAAGGATCTATAATGATTTTTGGAGCTGGGACAGCATCTAGAAAGAATCAATATGAATGAAGTTTGAAAATGTGCCTCATGGAAATTGAACAACTGTAAACTCAATCAACTAAACAGTTTACATAAATCACCCTCAATCAAGGATCAAACCTACAAATTGTTCAAATGTATTCAGACTGTTTGATGGTACAATGATACATTATGCATTTTGTAAAACATACCTTCATTACTTCTGGTGGTAGTGATGCTAAAGGAAACTGTAACATAATGTTGTAATGTTTTATCATATACAGTAACACACAGTTCAAGTAGATGAATATTTTGCAATACAATAACAATAGAAGTCACTCCTAGGCTACTAATAAAATAAAAAACACTTACAAATGATCAGAAGACAGTTCGTAGACATCTCTTGGTTGTATGGATGGATGATGTGCAACTGAAATAGAGAAGTCAGAGGTTGTAGAGTAGTTCTCAAAAAAACAAGGAAACACTGACTAGGGGCACGGCTTATGTGATGTCTTTAACCTATTAGTCTCCTATGAATACCATGAATACACTGTTCTATTAATAAGGTGTGTGTGGTGGCTAATAATACAGACTGAATCAGTAATATAGTTAATTATCAATATGCAACTTGTTAATGTAATATTTAAAATATAAAGAATCCCACAGCCAGCTTACTGTAAGTAAAAGGAAGACAAGCTGACTTGTTGACTTCAGTAAGGTCTGCTCAGCTAATATTGTATACATGCTATGTAAGCTACCTGTAATATTGTTATAATAATACCTATTTACATACTAATGTAAATCGACACTATTGATGCCCACCGATTAATGTTACATTAAAGCCATAATCCAATCCAAGGGTAAGTTTCTGATATTAACATTATATTAACATTAACATTAATTGCATTCACTTGGGATAGTCTAGGGTAAGGTGGTGATAAATCAATGTGAATGACAGGTGTGTGCATATATAGCTCAATATTTCTTCAATATATTGGTACTGTATTATGGCCCAATATCTGATAATATTTCTTAGAAGGCTGCGATAGTGCACACACCAGTTGGCAACTGTTGGCAACAAAATCGCAAACAGGACTGAATTCAGAATTTCAATTCTTCCTTTCATGTGTGTTCCATAAACTGTAATCTGCACTCCCAATACAAATAAAAGCCTTCTCGTCTAACCTAAACATCATCACAGGGGAATGGACTGTGCTCTGTCTGTGTCATCTGAGGGCCCCTCATTCTTGAACATGAAAGAGGAACTAAAACGTGTTCAGATTAATTTCAGTACTTCATTTTAGAGTATTTGATGTCATTGGTTATCCACAATGTCAGAAGGTCACTAGCAAAGGCCACAAATCCAAACTGCTCATATCCCTTAAAGATGAAAGTAATTTTACTTGAATGATTACAGAATGTCTTGGAACATACAGTATGTAGATGCAAAGACTACTGTAGGTACAGTACATACGGAGGGAGGAATAGCATGTCCCTCCACATGCGTTATATTCTCCCTGTGAAACTCTTCACTGTCAGTTGAAAAGAAGGAGCAACTGGCGACTTCATGTGTATCAGAAGGTCCCTTTGTCTACACCCTCATTAACAAACAAACGAGTAGGGGTCAGCGGCAACAAGGGACGACAGTACAAAGGGGACTGGAAATTGGCAGAATGACTACAATATATAAAAAAGAAAATACATCTCTAAACAAAAGAGGCTAGACACTACTATATGTAGGCTAATATCAGTTAGAATGTAAATCCAAGGCACTGGCCACCGCAATTAATATTTCATATATCTGCAAGAGGAGGTACTGTGTGAATATAAATTTAAACCATAATATTGAATACATTATTACCTTTAACTTACTTCAACGTATTTATATTTTACGTCCATGCACACTGTTGAGAAGCTTGAAATAAAATGATTCCTCTGCCTATTAACCTGTTGTATTGTACAGTATGTGACATGGTGTACAGATGGAGGATAAAACCACTCGTGTACAGTTTTTACTAGTGCTTCTGTTAAAACAGCAACCATTGTTTGATTGTGGTTAGTCTACATCCTTCCTGTCACACACGTCTCCTGAAGTAAATTAACGTAATCTATTAGCATCTGTGTCACCACAAAGCCCTAATTTACAGCAGTGAACATATGCAGGTGAACATTTCTCAGTTTCATCTCTATTAGTAACACCATTACATTTAGTTTATGGCAGACTGTGTCACAGATAGAGTGCAGAAGATTAAAGGTCAAAGTTTCCAGCCACAAACTTCTCACACGCCTTTAAATGTATATTCACATTTAAGACATGACCCTAACCAGGACAACAGAAATATCTGTTGTACAATAATCTACAATTTTCAGTTTTTGTCATATTGAGAAGTTATATTGATCAGGCAACATGCATATAGACTCATGTACAGTGAAGAGAAACTCACCTCATTCCACCCATTTGAGATATTGTGGAAGCTTTTATTATAGCGTTTTATAAAGTGTTTCTGATTTGATTACGGTACATGTTGTAGACTTTTGTTAGGGTTGGGGTTTGTCAGTACTTTTGTATCACTATTGTTGTTTGTCTTTCAGTGCAATGTGTCTAATCCAAGGGATCAATAAGTTCAATCAATCAAAATTGTACATTAAAATGTATCACACTCTATGCCCTTCAGTGTTCTATACTCTTTCCTCACACGTCATGAAGACCTTTGAGAGACTAGTACTGAAGCACCTACGGCCTCTGGTGAGTGACTCCCTGGACCCTCCACAGTTCGCTTACCGAGCCAAAGTTGGAGTGGAGGATGCCATGCTGCAGAGGGCCTACTCACACATGGAGAAGAAGGGGAGCACGGTGAGGATTATTAGGTTGGTGTTCGATCCCCGGCCGGGTCATACCAAAGACTCTAATAATGGGACCCAGTGACTCCCTGCTTGGCCCTCAGCATCAAAGGTCGGATTGGGGTCCCTGCGACATACTAGCTTCATGTCCAGGGGGTGTACTTGTACATCAAGCTGCCTCACGCTAAGGAAATAGGAGATAGGCTCCTGCCCTATGGGCCTCAGGGCTCGGCAAGGCTTACTTATCCACTCTATGGCGAGCTGCAGGATAGGTGAGCACCTACTGTAGGATTCAGCCAGAGGCTGACTCTCCCGAATATGCATACAGAGTGGTACAGACTCTCTTTTATGCCAACTGCCATCAGACTGCATAATGTAGAACTCTTTCCCTCGATGCATATGGTTACGTGTCAGCCCTGGTCTTGTGTGATTATGTCCATCTGTGTCTGATGTGTTTCTGTTTTTGTATTTATTTTATCACATTATGCTGCTGTAATGCCTCAATTTCCCTTTGTGGATTAATAAAGTATATCTCATCTCATCGTGTATAAACTCTCATCTGAGTTGTGGTTAAAAGAGGCAGCTCAAAAAAGGAGCTGCATCTCAATAAGCCCAGATAAACGTGTTGTGTGTTTTTATTTTCCTAATATTGTAACATGTTTTACTTGCTTTATTGTACCTTTCTTGATTTATTTTGTATTTTTCGTAATAAAGTCAACGTATCTCATTATGACTATTTTGCATCTACTCTACTATTATTCTGCTGCTGTAACACATACTGTACTGTAGATTATAAACAGACAGCGCATCAATCATATTCTCAGTGATTCAAAGTTCAATACAGCCATATTTAATAGGAAATTAGATTTACAGTACATTCAGGCGTACAACACATCAGATACTGACAATAAACATAATGTAAGAAACAAAACAAAACATGTTCTAAATTAGCATGGGTTGGAGAGTTAAGCAGTTGCACAGAAGAAATAACACAATAAACATAATATTATAAACAGTAGCACAAACACTCTGCTACACCAGTGGGTCTCAAAGTGTGGTCCAGGGACCCTCATGGTTCCTTGAAGGGGTTCCAAATGGACCCTTTACGGGTGTGTAACTCTGAGAGTGTACAAATGGATCTCAAAGCTAGGGGGTCATTGGAATTAAAACAGTTTGAAAACCACTGTGCTACTCTAAATGGAACAGGGCCTTCATCATTGGTAATGATTCCTGTGAAGGAAGTAAAGAAGAAGCAAAATGTATTTACAGTATGGCTGCTGTGCATAGAGCCTATTCCAAGTGCTTGTCAGGGTGGGGGTCCCCAGTTCAAATGTGATTATTTTTGGGGGGTCCCCAGTTCAGATATAATTATTTTTGGGGGGTTGCAGAATGGAAAGGCTGAGAACCAGAGCTTTAAGACAATATTTTCATATTTCAGATGAATTTGGGTCGGATTAATGAGTGGAACAACCTCAGTTCATTGGGGGGAAAAAGACAATTTAAAGCAATACGTTTAATATTTGTGCTCGTAGATGTTAGACATGTACAGTGGATTGTCAAGCTCAGTAACATTGTTTTGTGTGTGTGTGTGTGTGTGTGTGTGTGTGTGTGTGTGTGTGTGTGTGTGTGTGTGTGTGTGTGTGTGTGTGTTGTGTGTGTTGTGTGTGTTGTGCGTGTTGTGTGCATTTGCGAGTGAGTGCGTGTGCGTGTGCGTGTGTGTCTGTGTGTGTGTGTGTATGTATTACTATACTTGTGTGGACCAAATGTCCCCACAAGTATAGTAGAATATGAGAAATAGACGTTGTGAGGAACCCTTTTCCTGGTCCTCACAAGACATAATTTGTTTTATGGTTAAAAAAACAGATTTTTTTAGAGATATGTTTACGATTAGAAAAATATTCAGGTTAGGATTAGGATCAGACATTTAGATTTAGGGGTTGGAATTAGAGTTAAGCATGATTTATACTTAGTTTCATGCCAGTGTCGTGCACCGAAATTGCTGATCTATAAGCTCACAACGTGTCACGGCGCGCCACGTTGTGAGCTTGTATCAGCTATTTGTGGGCTTTAGGCTTGCAGTTAAAAATGGATAAATGTATTAAAAATAGCTTTCATAAAATTGCCCCTGTCAATCTAGCTTAACGAGGAAGAGAGACAGGCTTCATCTGCAGAGAGTCGTAGGTATCCTCTGTAACAAAGGACAGGGCCTACAAGAAACACACATGATCAAATGTAATTATGACGCCATCAAGGCATCATGACGCCATCAAGGCATTATGACATCATCAAGGCATTATGACATCATCAAGTCCAAAATACATTTTAGTCGACAAAAATTTGACTAAAACTAAAAAAAATCAGATGACTAAAATGTGACTAAAACTAAATGGAATTTTATTCAAAGGACAAATGACTAAAACTACATCACAATTAACAGTTATAATATAATATAATATATGCTTGATAACAGAGGACAGTCAGACCATACAGCAGACAAACAGACTATGATAATCATATTAAAATATGAATATATTAACATTAATAAAAAAAGAGATAACATTCATCTCATATATAGTTATGTAATCAAATAGACAAATAAACTAACAGTGTTAAATAGCTTAATATTGTGATAGTAATCATTGCTATAGAGTGTTTGTTCAGTAACAGTGTTAAATAGCTCTTCCTCTCCATAATGGATGCATAATAGTAGCCTACAATAACGAACAGTAACATTATAGGTTACGCTAGAAAATAGTTCATTTTGTCTACTAAAATTATGACAAAAAATGTTCGTCGACTACCCTTTTTCACTGACGAAAACTAAATAAAAACTAAGCTAAGATGATAAAAACTTTGAAAAAATACATTGACAATTTAATCAACAAATAAAAACTAGACTAAATATCAGGGAGGGACGAGTGGAGAAGAGATCCAGTAGAACTAAAACAAGTCATTATAAGATTGGTTGCGTGTGGGTGTCACACTCTGAAAATAGCCGATCTACAAGCTTACAATATTAGCTTGTAGTTATGCTATTTTCGGCACACAGCTTAGTATAAATATAAATCAGGCATTACGATGACATCAAGGCCTGTCAAAATACATTATAGTCGACTAAATTAACTGTAGATTTTGTCGACTAAATTAACTGTAGATTTTGTCAACTAAATCAACTGTAGATCTTTTTTTTAAATATTTAGCCATGACTAAAATATGACTAAAACTAAAACAAAATTTGCTGTCAAAATCAACAGCAGTAGAATGGCTTCTATGCTGAGCAGCAGGATACATACAATACGACAGTAACCCTGGTAGGCATGTTTCTGAACTGTCCACAGAGCTTATAGACTCCATTGTAACTATCTTATAATGAGCACTAGTTAGAGGAGACAATATATGAAGATAGGTTGAAAATGGGTGAAGTGCTCCTTTAACAACCTGCATTATAATTTATACACTGTAGTTGACTGGAGTCCCCCAAGGATACATAGTAGCCCTCCCCTCATTTGTGTTTGTGTGTGTGTGTGTGTGTGTGTGTGTGTGTGTGTGTGTGTGTGTGTGTGTGTGTGTGTGTGTGTGTGTGTGTGTGTGTGTGTGTGTGTGTGTGTGTGTGTGTGTGTGTGTTACCGTGTACGTGTCATCGGCTCCTCTTTGCTTCTGTAACAGAATAAAAAACATTTCAATTAACATAATTATTATTATTAAATTAACTTTGTTAGCTAAGAAAAGAAAGGATTATCAGCAAAGCATTATATTATGCTCATTATCGGTCACCAGAAGCAGGGACATGTGTTTTCAACGAGTCTAACATTCATTAGAAGGACAATATCGGTCACCAGAAGCAGTATAGTTAAGAGTAAAATTACTTCTGAGGGAGTTGTACTTCAATTACCGTACTCAACTGCAGCTGAGAGTCCCATAATAAAATCAAGCTTGTTTCTCATGCTTAACCCATTTAGACCTAAATACTGACCCAAATATTTGTTCAAAAATTATGTTACATACATTTTTTGATGTACTGTATGTTACATACATCAAAAATGTATGTTGCTATATACTATACATATCAACAACAACCCCAAAAGGGGTTCCCGTCCTGAAAGGTATTATTGTTACAAATAGGGGTCCCCCCCTAAATGCGTTAATCTATTCTTCGACGTACAGCGACAGCGGTGTTTAAGGCATGACACTGGCAGGCATACAACAAAGTTAAATCAGGCTTTAGTGATAACAATTGAATATTGAACGTCGTCAACAGGTGCTTTCATCTTAGGCCTCCCGTGGAATCCTTTAGGTTTTCTGACCACAGCGTACTGGTCACTGACCTCTTCTACCTCCATCACAGTGTCATACAAGACCACATTAGCAGTGTTGAGTACAATATTGATCGAGTGCATTAGTCAGTTTTATCCTGTGCTTGTTTAAACGTATTAACACAGTGATTCTCAACCTTTTTCACTTCAAGTATCCCCAGTTTAATATGCATTAGATTAGGCTATGAACCCCCGTTTCATATGATTATTTTATTTATGGGACCCCAATCTACACTGTAAATTCCACAATGATAATTTTTCTCTGAAAGTGTACAAATCTAACAAAATGAACCATTTTGTATACTCTCAGAGTTAGAGGGTCTACTCTTTGGAATGCCGCTGATCCTATGCTGAAAAAATCTCCATCTCTGTTAGTCTTTAAAGTAAACTACAAAAAAAGGCTCAAAAAGCAGCAGATAAATAGGTCTATGCATGTATGCATGTGGTTATGTGGGTGTGTAGGCAGGTATGTAAGTGGTTATACTGTATACAGTATGTATGTACTGTACTATATGTATGTATGTATGTATGTATGTTTTTTTGTATGCATATCTCTTGACAGTATTACTGGTATTTTTTTAAATGTCTGATTTTTACAAAAAGAGGAAGTCCTCTAAAAGCCTCTATAGGCTTCTAAACTTTTCCTGCACAATATGGTTATATGTATTTTTTTCTTCTGTTTTTAATTCTAAAACTCAAAACTCAGATACAGACTGCAAGGGTCCATTTGGTTCCGACTGACTTGGAGACGTAAGTCAGCATGTACTGTACAGCTGGATTGAGGGATACCTTTAAATTATGATTTTATTTGGAATAGGATCACTTACATTGTCATCTGGTCGAGAACACTCTGTGATATTTGTATCTGATTGAAAGGACATGAACATTAATGTAAAACAGAAATGTATCCACTCACAGATGCTTTTTTTGAGGGTGTGAATACAAAGATGTAAATCTGTTTCTTGAATAGTAAATCATAGGTAAAACAGTTATTTAATTTGTTTAGGATGCAATGCATGTTTTTGTTTCAAATGAAAACAAAATATGTCAATACACAGAATCTGCTAATAGCAATGTGTGGTGCACCATAGAAAGGCTACAGTTATTTTGCTGAAATGACAGAGTACAAGTGCATACATTAAAACTGTCACTAACACTACTCACAGGTAGGTTGGGGTGGGTCGCCCCGTGTAAAAATAAAAAGTAAATTTTTAGACCAGAATGTCAGATTACAAACCATGCTTCCTTCGATGACAGTAAAAGGCAAACAGCACCACCAGCAAGAGGAGGATGGAACCAACAGACACACCAAGGTAGAGATGGGACTGTGGAAAGGAATCTGATGGAAAAAAAATTAAAAAAAATAAACGTAACATGGATGAGAAAAAAGTTGCCCAGAATAATTTAGCTGAAAGAATGAAGAACAATTTTAGCCAATAATAACGTGACTCTGCCTAACATCTCGCATGTTAATTGTTTGCAGCATGTGAGATAACCTGCAAATGTCCTTTTTGTTTTTACATTGTTCTTACCTGTAAGGCTAGAATGTAGGGTTGTATTTCCGCCTACACTGGAATTCCCAGACGAACTCACTGAAAATACATTAAAAACAAATGTCCATTGCCTACTCTTAGGCGATATATAAAATGAAAGCAAATTGTGCTTATTGAATTACGGCTTCACTTGTGGTCTACACTGTATTTCAAGCATTTATTATTATTTGTATCGTCTTCATAAGAATGTTAAAGGAATAGTTGGTTGAACGCAATGACGTTGTATTGTGTAATGTTTATGAAAACTTAATACATATCTCTGCAGTAGTGCACAATATAACATATCTAAAAATGCAGGAACATTTCCAGAGATGGATTTCCTGCAAAGGTAACAGTATATGGCTTTATACTTGTTGGGATCACATTGGTTACTGGCCCTGTTGTATTTTTTCAAGAATAAATTAACTCTTCATAACATTTTAATAATGTTAATCTTAGCTCTAGTTTCTTTCTTTCATTTATTAATTTATTTTTACATTTTAATATAAAAAATACAACCTTTGCCTTACCTGTAAGGTTGGACTTTGCATCTGTCTCATCTGCAAAATATGTTAATATATAAACATCTATATTTATGAATTTATTAAGAATAACTACACATTAATCCCTCACCATCCATGGAGATATTGACGGGTTCACTTTTTGTGACTGATTTCACACTGCCAAACCCTTCAACAAGTACTTCCACTTCACAGGTAATGGAAGCCGTGATGGAGTTACTGATCTGTTTCTTCATTTCTTCTTGGGAAACCCTCGTCAGGCAGTAACCATTTCTGAATTCACGACTTTTAAAGTGATGTGATTGATTGTTCATGTAAAAGTAACATGTGGTACCGTGTTTGGCCTGACATCGCAGATTGAAGAAACTTCCTGTTGTCTCCAAATAGCATTTAGGTTTTCCAATGTGATCTGTGTGACAATGTAATGCAACCAAATTACATTTGTTTATCCAAACAAAATCTCAAAAATGTACAAATTTAATTATCACTTACCACCAAAAGAAAGTTGCTTCGCTTCACTTCTCTTTGATGTGATAGTTTCTCCATTAATTTCATGCATTGTGGTACAGCTTAAATTTACCTTGTTCTGGTTCCAACTACTGAACTCTTTCCACTCCAATTTCACTTTTTGGCAAGCATCTCTGTTCACTTTTCTTATTGGTTTAGCATCGTTGTCCTTATAGAATTCACATCCAATGAAATTAATTGACTCACAACACATTGTGATGGGTGTAGATATGTTGATGTAGGTAGGATCTATAGTGATTTTTGGAGTTGGTACAGCATCTAGAAAGAATCAATTTGAATTAAGTTTGAAAAAGTGCCTCATGGAAATTGAACAATTGTACTCAATCAACTAAACAGTTTACATATCAAGAATCAAACCTACAAATTGTTAAAATGTGTTCAGACTGTTTGATGGTAATACATTATGCCTTTTGTAAAACATACCTTCATAACTTCTTGTGGTAGTGATGCTAAAGAAAACTGTAAAATAATGTTGTAATTTTTTATCATATACAGTAACACATAGTTCAAATAGATTAATATTTTGCAATACAATAACAATAGCAGTACTAATAAAATAAAAACACTTACAAATGATCAGAAGACTGTTTGTAGACATCTCTTGGTTGTATGGATAGATGATGTGCAACTGAAATAGAGAAGTCAGAGCTTGTGGAGTAGTTCTCAAAAAGAACAAGGAAACACTGACTAAGGGCGCGCTCCCACCAAGAGTTGGCTGGCCGCTGTTTGCAGAATCTGCCAATGCATTGTCAATGCAAATGCGTTGATTCACGCAAGAGCAGATTTTTCCGCTAGTCGCGCAGACCTTGCGTTTATCTGCGCTCCGCGACTAAGCATAAAACTGCTGGAGGCAGGCGCTGATTTTCTCCCTCTGTCCAATCGGGTGAGTCGAAGGCGGACTGTCTCAAGACTCAGGAAGCAACATGGTGCTCAAGGCAACAGGCTATGGGCAGTGCGGGCTACTGGGAGGGTCCTGAAAGTGAGTGACATGCGCGACACTCCCGTTTTTTAGAATCCGCTGGCTGCAAAAAACTGTGGCCGTGCACAACCTGCGTTTAACAGCGGCCAGCCAACTCTTGGTGGGAGCGCGCCCTAAGGGCACGGCTTATGTGATGTGTTTAACCTATTAGTCTCCTCTGACTGAATACCATGAACATGTATATGTCACAGGTAAATTGGCATTCCAGGTAAATTGGAAGGGGAGCGCTTGTTTTTAGGCGCGGGGCTGCGAGGCGAGGCTTTGATGCGAGGACGACAACAACAAAATAGCAACCAGGTCATATAAGCACCAGCCTCAGTGGCGCACTTCGATAATCATTGGACTCCCCATCCACTACCACGGGAAGTCTGGGTCTGACTCCCGCTTGGGACATTACTTTTTCAAACAACCGCGGACTACTTTTTTTCGCCGATAAAGTATAGTTTTGGACCATGACGGAGGCGCGCCGACTCAGCAGACCTTGAGGCCGAGGAGTCGCGCCCGAGCGCCCTCCAGGCGCGAGTGCCCGCGACGACCGGCCGATGGTCTGCTAGTCGACTAAGCGCCGTCCGAGTTATGTACCGATAGGCACAGAATCGTAAATGATGTTGTGGGGACTGCGTTTGCCCCAACTGCCACTCACTGCACTAACATAGCCCGCCAGCACCGCCCCCTCGCCCCCTTGTGCTTCAACATGCATGGAATAAGGCTGTTCGCGTGTGTGTGTGTGTGTGTGTGTGTGTGTGTGTGTGTGTGTGTGTGCGCGAGTGCTGTGCGTGTGTGCTTGCTCGTTTGTGCGCGTGTGCTTGCGTGCGTGTGTGGTGTGGGGCTCATGTCTGGCTTGCATTGCCCTCTAGCGTTGATTCTACAGAATTGCCTGGGGGGCGGTGAAAACAAGCGCTTCTTTTCCAATTTACCTGGAATGCCAATTTACCTGTAACATATACACTGTTCTAGTAATAAGGTGTGTGTGTGATGTTTAATAATACAGACTGAACCAGGCTTTGCCTGTAATCTTGTTATAATAATACCTATTTACATACTACAGTAAATCTACACTATTGATGCCCACCGATTAATGTAACATTAATGCCATAATCCAATCCAGGGGTAAGTTTCTGATATTAACATTATATTAACATTAACATTAATTGCATTCCCTTGGGATAGTCTAGGGTAAGTTTGATAAATTAATGTGAATGACAGTTGTGTGCATATAGCTCAATATTTCTTCAATATGTTGGTACTGTATTATTTATGGCCCAATATCTGATAATATTTCTGAGAAGGCTGTGAGAGTGTACACACCAGTTGGCAACTGTTGGCAACCAAATCTCAAACAGGACTGAATTCAGAATTTCAATTTTTCCTTTCAAGTGTTCCATAAATTGTAATCTGCACTCCCAGTAAAATGAAAGCCTTCTCCTCTAACCTAAACATCATCACAGGGGAATGGACAGTGTGAAATGCTCTGCCTGTGTCCATCTGAGGGCCCATCATTCTTGAATATGAAAGAGGAACTAAAATATGTTCTGATTAATTTCATTTTAGAGTGTTTGATGTCATTGGTTATCCACAATGTCAGAAGGTCACTAGCAAAGGCCACACATCCAAACTGCTCATATCCCTTAAAGATGAATGTCATTTTATTTGAATGATTACAGAATGTCTTATGAATATAATTATGTAGATGCAAAGTTAGACTAGGTAAAGTACATACGGAGGGAGGAATAGCATGTCCCTCCATATACGTTACATTCTCCCTGTGAAACTCTTCACTGTGAAAAGAAGGAGCAACTGGTGACTTCATGTGTATCAGAAACGAGTAGGGGTCAGCGGCGACAAGGGACTACAGTACAAAGGGGACTGGAAATTGGCAGAATGACTACAAAATATAAAAAAGAAAAAAACAATCTCTTAACAAAAGAGGCTAGACAGAATGTAAATCCAAGGCACTGGCCACCGCAATTAATATTTCATATATCTGCAAGAGGAGGTACTGTGTGAATATAAATTTAAACCATATTATTGAATACATTATTATCTTTAACTTCTTATTCTTATTCATATTTTACATGCACACTGTTTAGAAGCTTGAATTATAATAACTGCCTATTAACCTATGTTGTACAGTATGTGACAATAAACACGTAGACCGGTGAACTTATTTCTAGAGAGGTTATTTGCAGAACCCCTGCCTAGCTGTTATAGCCCATAGTGGTGTACAGATGGAACATCAAACCAAACTGCTAAAACCACTCGTGTACAGCTTTTACTAGTGCTTCTGTTAAAACAGCAACCATTGTTTGATTGTGGTTAGTCTGCATCCTTCCTGTTACACACGTCTGCTGAAGTGAATGAACATATTCTATTATAAATCATTAGTATCTGTGCCACTGCCACCACAAAGCCCTAATTTACAGCAGGGATGTTATGCAGGTGAACATTTCTCAGTTTCATCTCTATTAGTAACACCATTACATTTAGTTTCTGGCAGACTGTGTCACAGATAGAGTGCAGAAGATGAAAGGCCAAAGTTTCCAGCCACAAACTTCTCACTCGCCTTTAAATATATATTCACATTTAAGACATGACCCTAACCAGAACAACAGAAATATCTGTTGTACAAAACTTTTTCTTTTCTCAATCCTTATATACGTAGCTTATCTCATTATGACATTTTTGCCTTTACTCTACTATTATTCTGCTGCTGTAACATATACTGTACTGTAGATTATAGACAGACAGCGCATCAATCATATTCTCAGTGATTCAAAGTTTAATACAGCCATATTTAATAGGAAATTTGATTTACAGTACATCCAGGTGTACAACATATCAGATAGTGACAATAAACATAATGTAAGAAACAAAACAAAACATATTCCAAATTAGCATGGGTTGGAGAGTTAAGAAGTTGCAGAGAAACATATATATTGTATACATACAGAAAAATATAATCCATTATAAGCACAAGTCCTACAATTTAAAAATACTAGACAATCAAAATGGCAACATGCTAGACAAGTAAAATACCTTGGCAAAACTTACAAAAAATCCCTTGGATTGCCCTGCTGTACGAAATGTGCTTTACAAATAAAGTTGCCTTCTTGCCTTGCAGGACCTGACAGATGATCTTCATCACATATAGTTAATTCATACAAACAGTTTGCTTCCTAGCAGTAGCAGTAAACTGGTGCATGGTTAACAACAGCTTCAGCATCATGTCTGGAATAATACAACTAACTGTCCTGGTCCTTGGGTTTCAGACAAGTCACTCAGTATTGCTGTAACTAATGTAATTCTAAGTGTCAGTAATCAACAATCACTCACACTGGGAGTGGGGGTGGAGTGATAAACATCTATTAGAGCCATGGTACATAGATGAAAAGCTTTGCCTTCAATAAATACAATTATAAATTATAATGTTCAGTCTTAAATGTTATAATTATGCCCAGAATTTCAAGACACTTCCCTTCTCGCAATTTTTTTTTCTTACATTTAGTATACAGTATTTGCCAGTGCCTGCTTCCAGTGTCTTATTTTTGTACCCGATGTTGTTTTGCATTCTATACACAGTACAAGCAAACAGGGCCTTTGAATAAACCCTGGTGTTTTTCTGTTGCACAGGTTTATGACGTGACACAGAGAACTAGTGAGACGTAGAGAATCACATTTATTTTCAGATGATTTAGAGTTCAGTATGTTCATCACCATCCTCTGAACATCTCTCTGTCATTAATTCCAATAGTATTCAGATGTCCTGCAAGAGATTACAAACATTAAAAACATAAGACTATGGGACCATAGATTAATTTACAGTTAGCTCTAAACCATGCACCTGTTCAAAATGTAGCATAATTGTAAATCTAATATATTAGAGTTTTATCTGATAAAGCTCAAACTTTAATGGGTAAGAGGCCCAGTTCGCCGGCTAGGAGTCGGGCGTCAGGGGGCCATTTTTGGTAAGCAAAACTGGCACATGTAAATCTAATAGATTTACAATTATAATTATGTAGAATATAGAAAAACATGTTCGGTGTTCAAAATTATGTTCATACTCACATATTGGATTAGACTGTGTGCTTTGTTCCCTCTTTTCATTCCTTCAAAATGTTTGAAATAGAAATACAAAAAATAAATAAAGTATAATGATAAAATGTTTAACAATTGAAACAAACCAGAGGACTCTGATTGAGCTAGACTGTGTTTAAAACTCACCTGGAATGTCTTGTATTTTCATCTGTTTCAAAAGAGAGAATCAACATGACATTGTCAGGCTAACATGATTTCTTTTAATGGATGATTCCCTATTAAGGCTCCATTTTACAGCTAATCACCTACAGTAGCTCTAAACCATGCATCTGTTCACAATGTAACATCATTGTAAATGTAATAGAGTTTTATCTGGTAAAGTGAATGATTAGAGGTCTTGGGGCCGAAATGATCTCAACCTATTCTCAAACCTTAAATGGGTAAGAAGAGGCCCAGCTCGCTGGCTCGGAGTCGGGCGTGGAATGCAAGCGTCAAGTTGGCCACTTTTGGTAAGCAGAACTGGCGCATGTAAATCTAATAGATTTACAATAATAATAATTGTGTAGAAATATAGAAGAACATGTTCAGTGTTCAAAATTATGTTCATACTCACATAATGGATTAGACTGTAGGCTTTGTTCCCTCTTTCTATTCCTTCAAAATGTTTGAAATAGAAATACAAAAATACAATAAAATAAAATATAATGATAAATTTTTTTAACAATTGAAAAAAAAACACTTCAAAGGACTCTGATTAAGCTAGACTGTGTTTAAAGCTCACCTGGAACGTCCCTGTAATGTTATATTTTCATCTGTTTCAAAAGAGAGAATCAACATTTTACATGACATTGTCAGGCTAATGGTTCTCTCTGTATCCATATAGCAGATATGACAGTGTTAACATATTTGTTTAGGAGGGAAAATCAAAACCTTTTTACACTCATAAAATATTTATCCATATAGTACATGATTCCTTTTAATGGATGATTCCCTATTAAGGCTCCCTTTTACCGCTAATCACCAGTGGATATAGATAGGTTGACAATGTAATTATACTCACTATTCATTTTTAATATAAATATCCAATAACATAAGAGAGGGAAGCTTTTTCTAAGACATACGGAATCCTAAAGTTCATAAAAAAGTAGCTTACTTTATCTAACAAAAATACTCACATAATGGGATTTCATTTTGATGTATCTGTTGGATTCTGTAAACAAAATGTACAGGAATTCCTCAATTATGAAGTTTGAAGAATGATGTTATTAGTGTGGAAGGCCAATAATAAAACTAAAATGTAAGAAGATAATTACCTTTCTGCATGAGGCAACAGATTACCTAGAAAGACAAATAGGATACTGTCACGGAATGAAAAAACAAAACAAAAGCAGATTTGTAACAACAAGTTGGATTGTGACGAATGAAAATACACACCTTGTCTGCAGTAGAGAAACAATCCATAAACCAGCAACACACCAAAAACAGAGCAGCCAACGAACAGAGTCACAGTTAGAAGCAACAGTTGGGAATCTAAGACAATAAACAAAGGAACAAAACAGACAGAAAATTAAATATTGAGAAATTATCCATCCAGAATAATGTAAATGACTTTGTGTCACCCACTAGCCTACTAAGATCTAAACCAGCGTGTGTGTGCGTGTGTGTGTGTGTGTGTGTGTGTGTGTGTGTGTGTGTGTGTGTGTGTGTGTGTGTGTGTGTGTGTGTGTGTGTGTGTGTGTGTGAGCGTGAGCGTGAGCCCAGAGGGTTGTTCTATAGTGTGGGCTTTAGTTTAGACTGGTCCTATGGAAAAGTTAGAAAGCAGCTATTTTGTAAAAATGTAACTCTAATAATGTGACTCTGCCTAACATCTCGCATGTTAATTGTTTGCATCTGAGATGCCCTGCAAATGTCATTTTTTGTACATTGTTCTTACCTGTAGGGCTAGAATCTGTAGGGCTAGAATCTGTAGGGCTAGAACTTGTATTTTCTCCTACAGTGGAATTCCCAGACGACTTCACTGAAAAATACATTAAAAACAAAGTCCTTTACTTACTGTTAGACATGATACTGTATATAAAATGAAGGCATATTGTGCTTATTGAATTACCGCTGCACTTGTGGTCTACACTGTATTTCAACCATTTATTATTATTTGTATCTTCTTCTTCAGTTGTGAGAATGTTAAAGGAATAGTTGGTTGAATGCAATAGACGTTGTATTGTGTAATGTTTATGAAAACTTAATACATATCTGCAGTAATAATGCACAATATAACATATCTAAAGATGCACGAAAAATTCCAAAGATGGATTTCCTGCAAAGGCTACAGTATGGCTTTATATTTGTTGGGATCACATTGGTTAATGGCCCTTGAGTCTTTATATAATTGTATTTTTTCAAGAATAAATTAACTCTTCATAACATTTTAATCTTAACAGAAAGCTATATTTTCTTTCTTTCAATTATTTATTATTTATTTATTTTTTACATTTTAATATAAACAAACACAACATTTGCCTTACCTGTAAGGTTGGACTTTGCATCTGTCTCATCTGCAAAGATAAATATGTTAATATATAAACATCTATATATATGCATTTATTAAGAAAAACTACAAATTAATCGCTCACCATCCATGGAGATATTGACGGGTTCACTTTTTGTGACTGATTTCACACTGCCAAACCCTTCAACAAGTATTTCCACTTCACAGGTAATGGAAGCCGTGATGGAGTTACTGATCTGTTTCTTCATTCCTTCTTGGGAAACCCTCGTCAGACAGCCGCCATTTCTGAATTCACGACTTTTAAAGGGATGTGATTGATTGTTCATGTAAAAGTAACATGTGGTACCGTGTTTGGCCTCACATCGCAGATTGAAGAAACTTCCTGTTGTCTCCACATAGCATTTAGGTTTCCCAATGGGATCTGTGTGACAATTTAATGCACCCAAATTACATTTGTTTATCCAAACAAAATCTCAAAAATGTACAAACTAAATGATCACTTACCACCAAAAGAAAGTTCCTTCGCTTTACTTCTCTTTGATGTGATAGTTTCTCCATTAATTTCATGCATCATGGTACAGCTTAAATTTACCTTGCTCTGGTTCCAACTACTGAACTCTTTCCACTCCAATTTAACTTTTTGGCAAGCATCTCTGTTCACTTTACTTATTGGTTTAGCATCGTTGTCCTTATAGAATTCACATCCAATGAAATTATTTGACTCACAACGCATTGTGATGGGTGTAACTATGTTGATGTAGGTAGGATCGATAATGATTTTTGGAGTTGGGACAGCATCTGGAAAGAATCAGTTTGAATGAAGTTTGAAAAAGTGCCTCATGGAAATTGAACAATTGTACTCAATCAACTAAACAGTTTACATAAATCGCCCTCAATCAAGAATCAAACCTACAAATTGTTAAAATGTGTTCAGACTGTTTGATGGTAATATATTATGCATTTTGTAAAACATACCTTCATAACTTCTTGTGGTAGTGATGCTAAAGAAAACTGTAACATAATGTTGTAATGTTTTATCATATACAGTAACACATAGTTCAAATAGATTCATATTTTGCAATACAATAACAATAGCAGTCACTACTAGGCTACTAATAAAATAAAAAACACTTACGAATGATCAGAAGACCGGTTGTAGACATCTCTTGGTTGATGTACTGTATGAGGTGCAACGGAAATAGAGAAGTCAGAGGTTGTAGAGTAGATATGTAGCGCTATATTGGATCACTCCAATATGATATATCCCTCCGTGGCAACGGAGGCATCCGAGGTAGACTTACAGATTAATCCCGTGTACGGGGGTCCTGCGGCTAGGGGCGGCGCCCTCTACGCTTGACCAAATTCCTACACAGCACCTCCTTCTTCCTCTTTCCTTCTCTCGGCGCGGCAAAGAGGTGGATATTTGGAGCTCCGTGGATAGATTCGTTTGGTAAGAGCTCTATGTGTAGAAAGTATACTCGCAGCTACTCGCAGCCCCTCCTTTGAATGGGAATGTGCGTGCAAAATGTCCCGGAAATCGCACACTGCGTTCATGATTTGAGGCATTTTTTTCAAACTCTTCACTGTCAGGTGAAAAGAAGTCGCAATGTGTATCAGAAGGCCCCTTTGTCTACACCTCACTAACAAACAAACGAGTAGGGGTCAGCGGCGACAAGGGACTACAGTACAAAGGGGACTGGAAATGGTCAGAATGACTACAATATATAAAAAAGAAAATACATCTCTAAACAAAAAAGGTTAGACACTACTGTATGTACACTGATATCAGTTAGAATGTAATCCACGGCATTGGCCAAACCATTATTAAATAAATGAGTACCTTTTTTTTTATATCTTACTTCGTCTTATTCATATTTTACACGGTTGAGAAGGAAGCTTGAAATATAATATTTCCTATAATGTGTTGGATTGTACAGTATGTCACAATAAACATGTGGACCGGTGAACTTATTTCTAGAGAGGTTATTTGCAGATCCCCTGCCTAGCTGTTATAACCTGTAGTGGTGTACAGATGGAGCATCAACCACACTGCTAAAACCACTTGAGTGCAGCTTTTACTAGTGCTTCTGTGAATTGTTAAAACAGCAACCATTGTTTGATTGTGGTTAGTCTTCATCCTTCCTGTCACACACGTCTCCTGAAGTGAATGAACGTAATCTGTTATCATCTGTGTTACCATAAAGCCCTAATTTACAGCAGTAACCGTGCAGGTGAACAAGTCTCAGTTTGATCTCTATTTAATAACACCATTACATTTAGTTTCTGGCAGACTGTGTCACAGATATACAGTAGTGCAGAAGGTTAAAGGTCAAAGTTTCCAACCACAAACTTCTCACAGGCCTTTAAATGTATATATTCACATTTAAGACATGACGCTAACCAGGACAACAGATATATTAATACATATCTATTAATATCTTTTTGCTTTTGTCATAGTGAGGAGTAATGGATTAATAAAGTATATCTCATCATCCCACTCTCATCTGAGTTTTGGTTAAAAGATGCAGCTCAAAAAAGGCCAGATAAACTGTATGTGTGTTTTTCTTTTCCTAATATTGTAACATGTTTTTCTTGCTTTATTATTCTTTCACATCTTATCTCATTATGACTATTTTGGCCTTTACTCAACTACTATTCTGCTGCTGTAACACATACTGTACTGTTGATTATAGACAGACAGCGCATCAATCATATTCTCAGTGATTAAAAGATCAATACAGACATATTTAATAGGACATTTTATTAGTATTATTAGTACATTCAGGTGTACAACACATCAGATACTGACAATAAACACAATGTAAGAAACAAAACAAAACATATTCTAAATTGGCATGGGTTGGAGAGTTAAGCAGTTACACAGAAAAAAATAACAAAAATAACAATAAACTTATCCATGAACAGTAGCAGAAACACTCTGCTACACCAGTGGGTCTCAAAGTGTGGTCCAGGGACCCTCATGGTTCCTTCAGGGGGTTCCAAATGGACCCTTTACGGGTGTGTAACTCTGAGAGTATTATGGGGGTCCTTGGAATTAAAACAGTTTGAAAACCACTGTGCTACTCTAAATGGAACAGAGCCATTGGTAATGATTCCTGTGAAGGAAGTAAAGAAGAGGCACAATTTATTTACAGTATGGCTGCTGTGCATAGAGCCTATTCCAAGTGCTTGTCAGGGTGGGGGTCCCCAGTTCAAATAAGATACATTTTTGGGGGTCCCCAGTTCGTTGGGAGGAACCCTTTTCTTGGTCCTCACAGACAAGACAAATGTTTGTTTTATGGTTAAAAAAACAGATTTTTAGAGATACGTTTACAATTAGAAAATGATTCAGGTTAGGATTAGTATCAGACATTTAGAAGTTAGATTTAGGGGTTGGAATTAGATTTAAATATGATTTATACTTAGTTTCATGCCAGTGTCGTGCACCGAAACATAGCTGATCTATAAGCTCACGTGTCGCAGCGTGCCACGTTGTGGGCTTGTAGATCCGCTATTTGTGGGCTTTAGGCTTACAGTTAAAAATGGATAAATGTATTAAAATGGCTTTCATAAAATTGCTCCTGTTAACAAGCTTAACGAGCTTAACGAGGAGGAGAGACAGGCTTCATATGCAAAGAGTCGTAGGTATCCTCAATAACAAAGGTCAGGCCCTACAAGAAACACACATGATCAAATGTAATTATGACAACATCAAGGCATCATGACCCCATCAAAGCCAAAATACATTATAGTCGACTAAATTAACTGTAGATTTAGTTGACTAAATTAACTGTAGATTTAGTCGACTAAATTAACTGTGGATTTTTTCGACTGAAATCTGATAATATTTAGCCAATTAAGAGTAAAACGGAAACATTTCAGATGACTCAAATATGACTAAAACTAAATCAAAATTTGCTGTCAAAAATCAACAGCAGTAGAATGGCTTCTATGCTGAGCAGCAGTGTGTGTGTGTGTGTGTGTGTGTGTGTGTGTGTGTGTGTGTGTGTGTGTGTGTGTGTGTGTGTGTGTGTGTGTGTGTGTGTGTGTGTGTGTGTGTGTGTGTGTGTGTGTGTGTGTGTGTGTGTGTTACCGTGTACGGGTCATCGGCTCCTCTTTGCTTCTGTAACAGAATAAACAAGATTTAAATTAACTTAATAATTATTATTAAATTAACTTTATTAGCTAAGAAAAGAAAGGATTATCAGCAAAACATTTTATTATGCTCATTATCGGTCACCAGAAGCAGGGACGTGTGTTTTCAACGAGTCTAACATTCATTAGAAAGACAATATCGGTCACCAGAAGCAGTATAGTTACATGATTTTGTAAAACATAAGTGTAAAATTACTTCTGGGGCAGTACTTAATTTACTCAACTGTCTGCAGCTGAGTCCCATAATAAAATCAAGCTTGTTTCTCATACTTAATACTAATCTACAAGCTCACAATGCTATTTTCGGCATGACACTGGCAGGCATACAACGAAGTTTAAATCAGGCTTTAGCGATACATGACAATTGGATATTGAACGTCGTCAACAGGTGCTTTAATCTTAGGCCTCCTGTGGCATCCTTTAGGTTTTCTGACCACAGCGTACTGGTCACTGACCTCTTCTACCTCCATCACAGTGTCATACAAGACCACATTAGCAGAGTTGAGTACAATATTGATCAAGTGCATTAGTCAGTTTTATCCTGTGCTTGTTTAAACGTATTAAATTCACTTCAGGCACGCCCAGTTTAATATGCATTAGATTAGGCCATGAACCCACTTTTCATACGATTATTTTAACTCTGGGATCCCAATCTACACTGTAAATTCCACAATGATCATTTTTCTCTGAAAGTGTACAAATTGAACAAAAATAACCCTTTTGTATACTCTCAGAGTTATAGAGGGTCTACTCTTTGAAATGCCGCTGACCCTATGCTATAAAAAATCGCCATCTCTGTTAGTCTTTAAAGTAAACTACCAAAAAGCAGCAGATAAAAATAATAAATAGGTCTATGCATGTGGTTATGTGGGTGTGTAGGCAGGTTTGTAGGTGGTTATACTGTATACAGTATGTATGTACACGTACTATGTACTGTGTGTGTGTGTGTGTGTGTGTGTGTGTGTGTGTGTGTGTGTGTGTGTGTGTGTGTGTGTGTGTGTGTGTGTGTACTGTATGTATGTTTGTTTGTATGTATGCATATCTCTTGTTTTTTTTTGTTTTTATGTCTTTTTACAAAAAGGGGAAGTCCTCTATAAGCCTCTATAGGCTTCTAAACTTCTCCTGCATAATATGGTTATATGTATCTTTTTCTTCTGTTTTTAACTCAAAAACTCAAAACTCATCCTCAGTAACAGACCCGCAAGGGTCCATTTGGTTCCCACTGACTTGGTCGGAGACGTAAGTCAGTATGTACTTTACACTGGAATAAGGGATATATTCTTTTAAAGAATGATTTTATTTGGAATAGCATCACTTACATTGTCATCTGGTCGAGAACGCTTTGTGATAACTGCATCTGATTGAAAGGACATGAATATTAATGTAAAACAGAAATGTATCCACTCACAGATGTGGTTTTTGAGGATGTGAATACAAAGATGTAAATCTGTTTCTTGAATAGTAAATCATAGGTAAAACAGTTATTTAATTTATCTGTTTCTTGTTTAGGATGCAATACATGTTTTTGTTTCGTATGAAAACATAACAAGGAATAGAACCTGAACGCATACAATACGCAGCAAACTGTACTGTATACATCATTACTTAATATAATTATGTAAAAATAAAAAGTACATTTTTAGACCAGAATGTCAGATTACAAACCATGCTTCCTTCGATGATAGTATAAGGCAAACAGTGCCACCAGCAAGAGGAGGTTGGAACCAACAGAGACACCAATGTAGAGATAGGACTGTGGAATGGAATCTGAGAAAAAAATATAAAAATAAACCACCATTGAGAAAATAAATATAAACAAACAATAATTAGATTCAACTTGGTACTAAGCTTACGTCCTTGGTAAACAAAATACTCATATTTTTCTATTTTTTCCTAGACAGGATTTCTAACGATGTGAATGCTTCTTAACTACTGCTGTATTATTTTCTATTCTAGAAATAATATAATAATTGTAAAATATTTCAAATGAAACATGGATGAGAAAAACGTTGCCCACAATAATTTAGCTGAAAGAATGAAGAACAGAATTTCAGCCTAAAAAATTAACTCTAATAATGTGACCCTGCCTAACATCTCATATGTAAATTGTTTGCAGTATGTGAGATGCCCTGCAAATGTCCTTTTTTTTTTTTTACATTGTTCTTACCTGTAGGGCTAGAATCTGTATTTTTGCCTACACTGGAATTCCCAGACGAATTCACTGAAACATACATTAAAAACAAATGTTTATTGCCTACTCTTAGACATGATATATAAAATGAAAGCAAATTGTACTTTGAATTACCGCTGCACATGTGGTCTACACTGTATGTCAAGCATTTATGGTCAAAAGGCATGGCGAGAGAGTATGTTTTGCACCCTGTCCATCCATCCGTCCGTCCGTCCGTCCGTCCGTGTGTCCGTGTGTCCGTCAGTGAACAGCTAATCTCCGGCACCATTGGCCCAGTCGCTGCCAAACTGTGCACACACACTCCCTGGATGCTAATTCAGAACCTCTGCCCCAAATTTTTCACATGGCCCTGTTATCCCCACCGGGAGGCCACTTTTTGCAAAACAATTTTTTTGACAGTACTCCTACAGATTTTATCCAAACATCACGCAAATCGGTACACAGTATCTCTATTTCCTATTCCATCCTGATTGGCTAAGAATGGCTTCCAAAGTTTGCAGGAGTGCTCCGTTTTAAACAAAATCATGAACACAGCGGGCAATTTCCGTAAGATTTTGCACATACTGTATGCCCACAAGGCCGAGGAAGAAATGCCACTTGACATTTTTCTAATCAGCCTCATGGTGGCGCTATAACAGGCCAATTCATGTTTTTACCTATAACTGCACCGATCTGTGTAAAACTTTGTATGTGCACTCCCTAGAGGCCAAGGAAAAACCTTTTCCCTGCATTTTTCACATCTGCTTTTTATAGCGCCACCACGAGGCCGACTTATGTAAAACACATTTTTGGATATTAGTCCTTCAGATTTTATCCAAATTTCATGCAAATCGGTAGACATGATCTCTATAGTCATGTGATCAAGACGGATCTGTTAGATTTTTCAAATTCCATCCTGATAAGCTAAGATTGACATCTAAAGTTTGCAGGAGTGGCCCATTTTGAACAAAATACTGCAAATCATGAACGCAGCGTCCGATTGCGGTGAAACTTTGCACGCACATTTGCATTATGTTGAGGAACAAATGCCACCCTTAGAACATTGCCCTATTATAGCGCCACCAGGTGGTAGATTTTTGCAAAATTACTGTTTATAATATTACTCCTACTAATGTTGTCCAAACATCACGTAAATAGGTACACATGATCTCTTTTGGTCATGTGATCAAGACGGATACGTCAGATTTTTCATATTCCATCCTGATTGGTGAATTCCGAACATTGCTGGCCCTCAATAATCTACCTGACCTGGCGGAGACCTGTGACCTGTGCAACGTTGTGTTGTATCGTGTAATGTTTATGAAAACGTAATACGTATCCGCAATAATAATGCACTATATAACGTAAAATCTAAAGATGCATGAAAAATCCAAAGATGGATTTCCTGCAAAGGCTACAGTATGGCTTTATATTTTTAGATCACATTTGTTAATGGCCCTTGGGTCTTTATATAATTGCATTTTTTCAAGAATAAATGAACTTTTCATAACATTTTAATCTTAACAGAAAGCTCTAGTTTCGTTCTTCGTTTATTCATTTTTACATTTTGATATAAAAAAATCACAACTTTTTCCTTACTTGTAGGGGTGGACTTTGCATCTTTCTCATCTGCAAAGATAAATATGTTAATATATAAACATCTATATTTATGCATTTATTAAGAAAAACTACACATTAATCCCTCACCATCCATGGATATATTGGCAGATTCACTTTTTGTGAATGATTTCACAACTAGTTCCACTTCACAGGTAATAGAAGCCGTGATGGAGTTACCCTCATCAGACAGCCACCATTTCTGAATTCATGACTTTTAAAGTGATGTGTTTGATTGTTGATGTAAAAGTAACATGTGGTACCGTGTTTGGCCTCACAGCGCAGATTGAAGAAACTTCCAGTTGTCTCCACATAACATTTAGGTTTTCCAATGGGATCTGTGAGACAATTTAATGCAACCAAATTATATTTGTTTATCCAAACAAAATCTCAAAGATTTACAAATTAAATTATCACTTACCACCAACAGAAAGTTGCTTAGCTTCACTTCTCTTTGATGTGATAGTTTCTCCATTAAGTTCATGCATCGTGGTACAGCTTAAATTGACCGTGTTCTGGTTCCAACTACTGAACTCTTTCCATTCCAATTTCACTTTTTGGCAAGCATCTCTGTTCACTTTTCTAATTGGTTCAGCATCGTTGTCCTTATAGAATTCACATCCAATGAAATGATTTGACTCACAACGCATTGTGATGGGTGTAACTATGTTGATGTAGGTAGGATCTATAGTGATTTTTGGAGCTGGGACAGCATGTAGAAAGAATCAATTTGAATTTAGTTTGAAAATGTGCCTCATGGAAATTGAACAACTGTAAACTCAATCAACTAAACAGTTTACATAAATCACCTACAATCAAGAATCAAACCTACACATTGTTCAAATGTATTCAGACTTTTTGATGGTAATTCATTATGCATTTTGTAAAACATACTGTACCTTCATAACTTCTTGTGGTAGTGATGCTAAAGAAAACTGTAACATAATGTTGTAATGTTTTATCATATACAGTAACACATAGTTGAAATAGATGAATATTTTGCAATACAATAGCAGTCACTACTACTAATAAAATAAAAACACTTACAAATGATCAGAAGACTGTTTGTAGACATCTCTTGGTTGTATGGATGTATGAGGTGCAACTGAAATAGATAAGTCAGAGTTTGTAGAGTAGCGCTATATTGGATCACTCCAATATGATATATCCGAGGTAGACTTACAGATTAATCCCGTGTACGGTGATGATGCGGCTAGGGGCCCTCTACTCTTGACCAAATTCCTACACGGCACCTCCTTCTTCCCCTTTCCTTCTCTCGGCGCGGCAAAGAGGTGGATATTTGAAGCTCCGTGGATAGATTTGTTTGGTAAGAGCTCTATGTGTAGAAAGTATACTCGCAGCTACAGTATCTAAGCTTGGAGGAGCTACTTGTAGCCCCTCCTTTGAGTGTTTCTGCTTTCGCTCCGCTCGTTTTGGCTTTGTGCTATCTTGTTCAGGAGTTTGACGTTTGTTTGCAGATTTTTGACACGGTGTACGAAAAAAGCGATACACGGTCTGGACAACCTGTATTGCGGCGCAGGGGGTTTCTTGTCCTTTTATTGTCTGTTTGCCGAAACCCTCCCATTTTGCCTCCGGCTTGGGGACTGCGCCTACTCCGTAACAAGCACAGCTGTGCCGTCTTGTTTTCGCAAACTTGTGTGCACGGTGTGCTCCATGGTGAGCGGTTTATGAGATCCCTATAAACCCAGCAAGTGAAACGACCACAAAGGAGTGTACTTTTGTATTACCCTCGTGTGTTCCACATTGAACGGACCTGAGCTTCTCGGTCGAGCGAGCAGGCATACATATTCAAGTCTCATGTACTGTAGTACTAACAGGCTGCAAACTCAAATTCCGATGTTGGCCACCGCCCTACTAGGGCATTTGTGCTACTGTGTCCGACTGTACCGGAGGTGACCTCGCTCCTAACCAACGGTACTGTGAGGAAACTAGGACCGCCAGAACGGCTCAGTGGGTTCTCCTCCAACAGTTTCCTCGTCCTATCCTGGACCTGCGCCACGGGTGGCATCCGCAGCTACACAGACGCCGTCGCCTCATGGTGACGGGGGTGTGTTAGTTAGCGCTGTCCCGATGGCGCTCCCGGTCCTTCCTCATGGGAAGGACGACGTTGGGTAGGGTAGCACACAGGGCGTTGGCTCGCTGCCCCAGTTGGTTCTCAATAGCGATGCTAACTGTGCTTCCCCCGTTTGCCCTGATCTACTCGATGATGGACACGGTCAGGATGAGGAGCCATCAGAGGCTCTTCATAGCCCCGTGCTGGCCGGGACGCCCCTGGTTCAGGTTGTTGCTGTCTCTCATCTTGGGGACGCCGTGGCGGCTGCCACTGAGACCCGACCTGCTTTCAAGGGCCCAGGAGACCCCGTGGCTTCCAGAACCATGTCGCCTTCAGTTTTGGGCCTGGCCCCTGAGAGGTGTAGGTGGTCAGATTTAGGGCTCCTGGAGCCCTAAATCGGTATCACAGTGTCGTGCATAGATTGCAGAGCGCCAGGGCCCCTGCCACTAATGCGGCTTATCAGACCAGATGCCGCATGTTTAGTGTGTGGTGCGACAGTCATGATGCCATACCAGAGATCTGTAATGTCCAGACTGTAATGCAGTTTTTGCAGTCATTGCTCGATGCAGGCCGGGCAGCGTCTAAACTGAAAGTATATCTTGCCCCCATCTCTGCGTATCATGATGACGGGCCAGAGGGACCACATGGGTAGGCACTAGTTACTGTCCCACTTAATGAAGGGCATTAGGCATCCTCGTCCGGTGCGGGCTCCTCTGGTTCCCACATGGGACCTCAGCTTGGTGCTGTCGGCGCTTGTTCAGCCGCCCTTTGAGCCCTTGGACTCTATTTCCCATCAGCACCTTTCCTGGAAGGTGGCGTTCCTGTTGGCTATCACCTGAGCTGTTCGGATGGGTCCTGACAAGATGAGTGTCACCCTCCGACCTAACCCCTCTTTTCTGCCAATGGTTCTGTCCTCCGAACATGTGAACCGGCCTTTGCACTTGTCGGCCAACACCCCTCCCTCAAGTGAGGGTGATGTGGCTTGTGCCCGGACACTTAAGTCACACGGACACAAGCGATCAGACAGACTGATCAGCTTTTCGCCTGCTATGGTGAGAAAGTTCTGGCTCAGAAGCTTTCAAAACAGAGACTTTCGCACTGGCTTGTTGATACCATCACTAACGCGTACCGGTCGGCTGGTCGGCCTTTGCCGCCCTCTGTGGTGGCACATTCTACCAGAAGTGTGACTGGCTACCTCTTGGTCACAGCTCCGGGGGGTTCCCCTGTCTGATATCTGTGCCTCGGCCAACTGGACGTCCCCTAGCGCCTTTGCAAGGTTCTACCACGTTGACTCATTCACTGCCAATTTCGTGTTTGACGTGTTTTTGGTGTTTTTCCACCAGCTGGCGCTCTTCAGTAACACATGCGTGACCATTTCATCCTCAGACACACAGATCCAGGAGATCACGTGATCACAAGATTTCCTCCTCCATTCACTTCCTTGTTAAACGATTTGGAAAAATGCCTGTATCTCGCCTCCCTGGTTTTACTCTGCATTTTGGACGAGACATGCTATATTCAACGACGTATAACAAGCGCACAGGGGTCGTGATAACTTTTTTCCCCCGCGGAAGCTCAAAGAAACCCTCTGTGGTTAGCAACGATAGGGGGATCGATCATACTGGAGATAAATATTTTGTGACTAGTTGACAGCAACGGATGACAGCTCTGTCGTGAGAAGTTGAGCTCAACCCCTTCTTATAGGTGAGTTTGAGCTTGTTCTTTCCTAGTTCACCGATTAATCTGACACTGTGATATTGGAGTGATCCAAAATAGCGCTACCGAAGTTTACGTATGTAACGATGGTTATGTGAGTGATTGGATCACTCTAATCGTCTTGTGGTGATCTAGGGCGCCGTGTAGGAATTTGGGCAAGTGCAGAGAGCGCCGCCCCTAGCCGCCCCTAGCCGCTCACAACGCCTCGCAGTGCGAGGCGTTGTGAGCATGTAGATTGGCTATTTTCACAATATTTATCTGTGGTGTGCAGCGTGTGCTTGTCAGGGTGGGGGGTCCCCAGTTCAAATATGATTATTCTGGGGGGTCGTGACCTGAAAAAAAACCTTGCTCTAACGAATGGACTGTGTGAAATGCTCTGCCTGTCCATCTGAAGGCCCCTCATTCTTGAATATGAAAGAGGAACTAAAACATGTTCAGATTAATTTCAGTACTTCATTTTAGAGTGTTTGATGTCATTGGTTATCCACAATGTCAGAAGGTCACTAGCAAAGTCCACAAATCCAAACTGCTCATATCCCTTAAAGATGAACGTAATTTTACTTGAATGATAACAGAATGTCTTGGAAACAGATGCAGATGCAAAGTTAGACTAGGTACAGTACATACGTACAGAAGGAGGAATAGCATGTCCACATGCGTTATATTCTCCCTGTGAAACTCTTCACTGTCGGGTGAAAAGAAGGAGCAACTGGTGACTTCATGTGTATCGGAAGGTCCCTTTGTCTACACCCTCACTAACAAACAAACGAGTAGGGGTCAGCGGCGACAAAGGACTACAGTACAAGGGGGACTGGAAATTGGCAATATATAAAGAAAAATAAACCTCTAAACAAAAGAGGTTTGACACTGTATGTAGGCTAATATCAGCTAGAACAGTTTTTAGCTCAAGACCCAAAAGAGAACTTAGACATTTGGGGACCCAAACTAGTAAAAATAGCAGATCTACAAGCTCACAACGCATCACTTCGCGTCGCATTGTGAGCTTGTAGAACTGCTATTTTAGATGCATTTTCTTTTTTATGTAATACTTTTGAAGAATTGTTTTGAATTGATGAAAAGTTGTGATTTTTTATGTAGGTAACAAAAAAAGGGATATTTATTTGCGACCCATATAAATTGGTCCGCGACCCAAACATGGGTCCCGACCCACTGTTTGGGAAACAGTGAGTTAGAATGTACAAGGCATAGTGGCCACCACAATTAATATTTCATATATCTGCAAGAGGAGGTACTGTGTGAATAGAAATTTAAACCATATTATTGAATGCATTATTACCTTTAACTTACTTCATCTTATTCATATTTTACGGTCCTGCACACTGTTGAGAAGCTTGACATATAATATTGCCACTGCCCATTAACCGTACAGTGTATCGTACAGTATGTGATAAACACGTAGACTGGTGAACTTATTTCTAGAAAGCTTATTTGCAAAACCCGTGCCTAGCTGTTATAACCCGTAGTGGTGTACAGATGGAGGATCAAACCACACTGCAAAAACCACTCGTGTACAGCTTTTACTAGTGCTTCTGTTAAAACAGCAACCATTGTTTGATTGTGGTTAGTCTGCATCCTTCCTGTCACACACGTCTCCTGAAGTGAATGAACATATTCTATTATAAATCATTAGTAGCATCACTGCCACCACAAAGCTCTAATTTACAGCAGTCACTGTGCAGGCGAACATGTCTCAGTTTCATCTCTAGTTACACCTTTACATTTAGTTTCTGGCAGATGTCAAACTTTCCAGTAAGTAGGTCAGCGTGGTTTGATTGTCGGTAGCAGTCGAGACCACAGGAGTCTATCCCTGTTACAATGTGCTAGACCCCTAGGAGAGGTCGAGCGTAACAATTACTGTACCATCAGCTTCCAGTACTTACCGCACGACTTGCTGCACCCAAGCCGTGCTACTCACGGTGAGTTGGTGCAGTGCCCAGGATCGAACCCATGAGCCCGGGCACTTGTGGTCCAAAGGCGAGAGCTTTACCGACTGAGCTACCCGAGTACCCGGCCACAAAGTTTCTAACCTTTCTATCCAGGCCAACAGAAATATCTCCTGTACTAGTATCATCTACAGTACATTTTTTTGTTTTAGTCATATTGAGGAATTATATTGTTCAGGCAACATGCATAGTACAGTGAAGAAAAACTCACCTCATCCCACCCATTTGCTGAAGATGTTGTGGAAGCTGTCAGGAGTACAAAATAAACACAATCATTTAAACAGAAAAATAATGTAGGTACTGTATAATAATAGTCATTTTAGCAGCATCAATGCAACTGAACGACAATTTGACTATACAGTCAGTTGCCCGAAAACGCTTGCACGCACGCATGCAGAAACGCACGCACGCACACAGCACAGCCCCTTGAAATACCAGATTTATGTATAATGTATTTATGTATTGCAGAAATAAATACATTATTTTTAGTATACTATGTCAATAGTTATAGTATATAATTTAGAAAGGGACTTACCAGTATAGAATCATTACTTTGTCTCAGTTGATACAATTATTTATACGTAATTAGTAAATTATCTTCAAATAGTTTGATCTATTTATTAGCATGATCTAATGTTTAATTACTGTTTACAAGGGATAGTTATTATAAAGTGTTCCTGATTTGATTACAGTACATGTTGTAGACTTTTGTTGTGGGGTTTGTCAGTACTGACTACTCTCTTGTATCTGTAGTTTGTCTTTCAGTGTAATGTATCTAACCCAAGGGATCGATAAGGTCAATCAATCAATACTGTTGTCAAAATTGTAAATTAAAATGTATTACCTGACTCTATGCCTGTGCTGTGCCATACTCTTTTGTGTACAGTATAAGCTCTCATCTTTAGTTGTGGTTAAAAGATGCAGCTCAAAAAAGAGCTGCATCTCAATAAGCTCAGATAAACTTCATGTGTGTTTTTCCTTTCCAAATATTGTAATCTTTTTAGTAAGATTTAGTAAGTATCTTATCTCATTATGACTATTTTTCCTTTACTCTATATTCTTCTGCTGCTGTACATGTACATACTGTAGATTACAGATGATACAATTCTCAGTGATTGAAAGTTCAATACAGCCATATTTAATAGGAAATTTGATTTACAGAACATTCAGGTGTAGAACACATCAGATACTGACAAAAGACAGTGGAAGAAACAAAACAAAACATATTCTAAATTATCATGGGTTGGCGAGTTAAACTGTTACACTTTGACAACTTGTTTAATTTTTCCATTACAAAAAATGCAACTGAAGTGAAATACAACCTGCCTTACAGATCACACACTCTGTGGGTTTATTCAGCATTTTTGTAAACAAAATAACATGTACTGTACCATGATGCCATTTATTATACAGTATAGGCTACCAGAACCTGTTCCAAAGGCCCATTACACCTTTGTGGTTGTATAAAGCAACCACTAAGGTGCCATTTACTCAAGCCAATGTCCCACCAGCCTGATGAAACATTCAAGCCCTGGACAGTGACACCTGATAATTGTCAGAAAAGGGAGAAAAGGTGTTTGGTCTGTTACTATTGTTGCATCAAAAGGTGGGAGTATTTGCTATATATGCTCTTATCTTTTGGTCTGTATTGTTGCACCTTTAAACAGCACATTTTGAGTTGAAGTTTTTATTGACAAAACATGCATATACTGTACATGACCATATTGCACATTATGTGTCAAAACAAAAGGATTAAATGCAAAACAGCTCAAGAACGTAATTCCATGTGTTGTTGGGGGGGCGGTATAGAAAAATAAAGACATACAGAAAAATATAATCCATAATAAGCACAATTCGTATAATTTTAAAATACTAGACAAGCAAATAGCAACATGATAGACAAGTAAAATAACTCGGTAAAAGGTACCACAAAATATTCTGTTCTGAGAAAATACCTTGGATTGCCCTGCTGTACAAAATGTGCTTTACAGAATGAGTTTCCTTCTCGCCTTGCACGACCTGACAGATGATCTTCATCACAGATATTTAATTCATACAAACAGTTTGATTCCTAGCAGTATCAGTACACTGGTGCATGGTTCTAAAGAACAGCTTCAGCATCATGTCTGGAATAATAAATCTATCCGGCCTGGTTCTTGGGTTTCACACCAGACAGTGTTGTTGTAACCAGAGGTGGAAGAAGTACTAAAATTTTTTACTTACTGTAAGTAAAAGTATCAATACCGCAATGTAACACTCTGTTACAAGTACAAGTATTACAAAAAGTACTTGAGTAAAAGTACAAAAGTATTGTCATCAAAATATACTTAAAGTACCAAAAGTGAAAGTACTTCCCATTTCACAAGTTCAATATAAAAATCTTTTGAAAATAGTAGATCTACAAGCTCACAATGCGTCACAAGCGTTGTGAGCTTGTAGATCGGCTATTGTCAAATAGGCAAAGTAATGAAAGTATATAAAGGGCTGGTTAGTTACAGTAATTACGTTTTAGTTAACTAGTAATCTCTCAATAACAGATTCCGAACTGAAAAACAGCAGAGGGCGCTGTTTTTTCCTTTTTTTTTTACTATGGGTTCCCAGATTGGTTAACTAGTAACTAAAGTCTTCAAATAATTGTAGTGGAGTAAAAAGTACAATATTTGCCTCTGAGATGTAGTGGAGTAGAAGTAAAAGTATTGAAAATTGGAAATACTCAAGTAAAGTACAGTACTTGAGTAAATGTACCAAACTTTCCACCACTGGTTGTAACTAATAAGTGTCAGTAATCACTCACACTGGGAGTGAGGGTGGAGTAATAAACACAGATATTAGAGCCACAGTACAGTAGATGAAAAGCTTTGCCCTCAGTCAAAAAATTATAGATTATAACGTTTAGTGTTAAATGTTATAATTATGCCCAGAATTTCAAGTCACTACATATTTTTTTTCTTCTTCTTGGGAAACCATCGTCAGACAGCCACCATTTCTGAATTCACGACTTTTAAAGTGATGTGATTGATTGTTTTTTCTTCTTTTTACTTTAACATTTAGTAAATACAAACAGTATTTGACACTGCCTACCTACAAATTCAGTGTCCCATTTTTGTAGCCAATATTAACTTTATCTAATATACTATAGGTGTTATTTAGAAAAGTGTATAGGCTCTGATGTGTGCATTTTATACACAATTTACAAGTACAACAGGGAATTTGAATGAACCCTGGTGTTTTGCTGTTGCGCAGAAATATGACGCTTATGACACAGAGAATCAGTGAGACGTAGAGAATCACATTTATTTTCAGATGATTTAGAGTTAAGTATGTTCATCATTCAATCCTCTGAACATCTCTCTGTCATTAATCCCAATAGTATTCAGATGTTCTGCAAGAGATTACAAACATTAAAAACATAAGACTATGGGGCCATAGAATAATTTACCTTTAGCTCTAAACCATGTACCTGTTCACAATGTAACATACTATTGTAAATCTAATAGATTTACAATACGTAGAAATATAGAAATACACGTTCAGCGTTCAAAATTATGTTAATTACTCACATATTGGATTAGACTGTGTGCTGTATTCCCTCTTTCCATTCCTTCAAAATGTTTGAAAAAAAGAATATATATATATGATGATACAATTTTTAACAATTGAAACAAATCACTTCAAAAGACTCTGATTAAGCTAGACTGTGTTTAAAGCTCACCTGGATTCATCTGTTTCAAAAGAGATAATTAACATTTTACATGACATTGTCAGGCTAAGGGTTCTCTCCATCCACAGTATCCATAGCAGATATGCCAGTGTTAACATATTTGTTTGGGGGGGGGGGGGAATAACTTTTATATTCAACCTTTTTATTTAGCCATATAGTGCATGATTCCCTTTAAGGCTCCATTTTACCACTAATCAGTGTAATCACCTACAGTAGTTAGAGATAGATAGGTTGACAATTAGCAGATACTCTCTGACAGACCTGTTATACTCACTAGTCATGTTGTGACGACCTCAGGGACTTATATAATATAAATATCCAACAACATAAAAGAGGGCAGCTTTTTCTAAGACATATGGAATCCTAAAGTTAATTTTAAAAAGTAGCTTACTTTATCTAACAAAAATCATACTCACATAATGGGATTTCATTTTGATGCATCTGTTGGATTCTGTAAAGAAAATGTACAGGAATTATCCAATTATGAAGTGTGAAGAAATATGTTATTAGTGTGGAAGAGGTCAATAATAAAACTAAAATGTAGGAAGGAAGATAATTACCTTACTGCACGAGGCAACAGATTACATAGAAAGACAAATAGGATACTGTCACAAAATAAATAAATAAAAAGTCCAACTTGCACAAATATTTGGATTGTAACAAAGGAAAATACACACCTTGTCTGTAGTGGAGAAACAAAATCGTACATCCCACCAACAAACAATAGACAGAGCAGCCAGCATACCGAACCACAGTGAAAAGCAACTGTTGGGAATCTAAGACCATAAACAAAGGAACAAAACAGACAGCCATTTAAATATGTCGATGTCAGTGGAAACCTTGTATGTCCAAATCCGTTCCTTTTTAATTATAATTTTAAAAACATTTTAAAATAGTGAAAATAGGCAATTTAGAAGCACACAATGTGTTGCATCGCGATACGTTGTGAGCTAGAACAAGCATAAAAAGTTGAAATATGGAGATACAAGGGTTCTGCCCGACAGCAACAATATGTATCTAAACATTTGTTATTACTGCTGTAGGCTACAGGGTATAGAAGTTTACCTGACCACATGGAGAGTGGTTTACGGCATCTTCTGGACTCTTATTCTGGGTGGGAAATTATCAATCCAGAATAATGTAAACTAGAAAAAGTGCTCCTCGGAGCACAAGTCTCCGCTAGGTCAGGTACGTTATTGTGCCTCCTGGTGGCGCTATAATAGGCCAATGTGAAAAGGGTGCCATTTATTCTTAGGCCTTTCACGGCAATCGAACACTTTGATGCATTTTGTTCCAAAAATGTGTTTTGCTAAATTAGATCTGGTGGTGGCGCTATAACAGGCCAATGTGAAGAGGGCGGCATTTCTTCCTGGGGCAAGTGGGAATCTACGTGGAAGATTTCACGGAAATCGCATGCTTCGTTCATGATTTGAGGCATTGTGTTAAAAATGAAGCAATCCTGCACATTTTGGGAGCCAATCTTAGCCAATCACGATGGAATCTGCTAAATCAGACAGATCCGTGTTGATCACATGACTATAGAGATACTGTGTACCGATTTGCGTGTTTTTTGGAGAAAATCTGTAGGAGTAATATCCAAAAATGTGTTTTGCAAAAGTCGGCCTCATGGTGGCGCTATAAAAAGCAGATGTGAAAAATGCAGGGCAGATGTTTTTCCTTGGCCTCTGGGGAGTGTGTGTGCAAAGTTTCACGCAGATCGGTGCAGTTATAGGGAAAAACGTGAATCGGCCTATTATAGCGCCACCATGAGGCTGTTAGGAAAGTTTTCAAGTGGCTTTTCTTCCTGGGCCAAGTGGGAATCTACGTGGAAAATGTCACGGAAATCGCATGCTTCGTTCATGATTTGAGGCATTGTGTTCAAAATGATCCAATCCTGCAAACTTTGGGAGCCAATCTTAGCCAATCAGGATGAAATCTGGTAAATCGGACAGAGCCGTGATGATCACATGACTATAGAGATACTGTGTACTGATTTGCGTGTTTTTTGGAGAAAATCTGTAGGAGTCATATCCAAAAATGTGTTTTGCAAAAGTCGGCCTCATGGTGGCGCTATGACAGCCTGATCTGAAAAATGTGGGGCAGAGGATCTGCTGGGACATCCAGGGAGTGTGTGTGTGCAGTTTCACAGCGACCGGGCCAACGGTGGCGGAGATTAGCTGGTCGCAGACAAGGACGGACACACGGACACACACACACGGACGGACGGACGGACAGACAGACGGAGGGTAAAACATACTCTCTCGCCATGCCTTTCGGCCTGGCGGAGACAATTACTTTTGTGTCACCCACTAGCCTACTAAGCTCTAGACCAGTGTGTGTGTGCACTGTGCACATGGGCTAAGAGAGCCCAGAGGGTTGTTCTTAGTGTGGGGTTTAGTTTAGACTGGGCCTACGGAAAAGTGAGAAAGCACCTATTGTGTAAAAAAAAGTAAAATAAGTTGTAGGGTGATATTTATTGTGATTGTGCCAAGTTTTTATAAGATGTCCTCAAAGAGCTACAAGAATTATAATTTGTTTAAGTGAAAGAGGGAAATATTTCTGCAGCAAGTTGCTATTATCCTGAGCAATGTAAGCAATTCGACTCTTAGGTCCATATAGTACTTTTCCGATTATGTATTTTTATTGTTTTAAATGATCGTAATGCCTATATTTTATGTTAACTTCAACCATGTGGGCAAACATAAATTATGCTAACAGTACAAGGGTGATGGTGCTTGGCTCGCAGCACACCATGCACCAATCATCACATCAATGTCAAAACATAATGATGAAACTGTATTTTCACTGTTTCACTTCAATATAGTGACACTGCCTAACATCTCACATGCTAATTGCATTGCACCATTAATGTTTTTCTTTCCTTACCTGTAGAATTGTTATTCAAATCCCCAGATAAAGCATTCACATAAGTAAAAGCTGTAAGGAAAATTATACATAGAAAATGTATTTAAATTTAAGGCAAATATATTTATTTATATAACACAGTTGTCTTTTAATTCAAATATGGCATATAGTGCATTCTCTCTTTTTTTTTTTTTTTACATTTTAACATCAAAATACTCAACCTGTCATGTAATTTGCATAATGGCATACACAGAAAATGTGCCTTACTTGTAGGGGTGGACTTTGCATCTCTCTCACCTGAAAAAGATAAATATATTAATATGCAGTATAAACGTCTATATTTACACATTCATTAAGAAAAACTACTCATTAAGCCCTCACCGTTCATGGAAATATGGACTGATTCACTTTTTGTGACTGATTTAACACTGCCAAACCCTTCAACAAGTACTTCCACTTCACAGGTAATAGAAGCCGTGATGGAGTTACTGATCTGTTTCTTCATTTCTTCTTGGGAAACCCTCGTCAGACAGCCGCCATTTCTGAATTCACGACTTTTAAAGTGATGTGATTGATTGTTCATGTAAAAGTAACATGTGGTACCGTGTTTGGCCTCACATCGCAGAGTGAAGAAACTTCCTGTTGTCTCCACATAGCATTTAGGTTTTCCAATGGGATCTGTGTGACAATTTAATGCAACCAAATTACATTTGTTTATCTAAATGAAATCTATCAAAAATGTTCAATTAAATGATCACTTACCACCAACAGTAAGTTGCTTAGCTTCACTTCTCTTTGATGTGATAGTTTCTCCATTAATTTCATGCATCGTGGTACAGCTCAGATTTACATTGTTCTGGTTCCAACTACTGAACTCTTTCCACTCCAATTCAAGTTGGCAAGCATTTCTATGATTCACTTTTCTTATTGGTTCAGCATTGCTGTTCTTATAGAATTCACATCCAATGAAATTAATTGACTCACAACGTATTGTGATGGGTGTAGCTATGTTGATGTAGGCAGGATCTATCATGATTTCTGGAGCTGCAGGGACAGCATCTAGAAATAATTAATTTATGTTTAATGAAAATGTGCCTCATGAAAATGTGTTACTTAAGGAAACTGAACTAAACTCAATCAACTGAACGAGTAAAACCAATCACCCTCAATCAAGAACTACTGTACACCTGCAAATTCAAAAACGGTATTCAGAATGTTTGATGGTAACATGTTTTTCATTTTGTGAAACATACCTTCGTAAGTTCTTTTAGTAGAGATACTAAAGAAGACTGTAACAAAAGGCGGTAATGCTTTGTCATATAATTGTAAATCAGTGTTCCCAATATAATGAAGATTTTGCAATACAATAACAACAGCAATAACAACAATATACTGTAATGAAGAGGAAGAAAAACACTTACAAATGATCAGAAGACAGTTTGTAGACATCTCTTGGCTGTATGATTTGCAACTGATACAGAGAAGTCAGAGGTTGTAGAGCAGACGTACAAGAAATAAAAAGAACAAGGAAACACTGAGCATGGGCAGGGCTAATGTGATGTGTTTAACCTATCAGTTTCACGTGAATACCAAGAATATGCTCCATTAATAGGATGTTTGATGTGTTACGTAAAATGCAGATTGACTCACTGATACGTTTACCAATATCCAATTTGTTAAAGAAATCTACAGTAGAAAATAAACCTAATCCTACAAACAGCTTACTGTAAGGAAAAGGAAGACAACAATTATACATGCACCTGTATTGTTATAACAGTGCAGAATTACATACAGCAAATCAAGTGTAAACTATATACTGTATACTCTATATACTATATACTGAGCAAGACGCTGAACCCCTAATTGCTCCCGATGAGCAGGTTGGTGCCTTGCATGGTTTCCTCCGCCATCGGTGTATGAATGTGTGTGTGAATGGGTTAATGGCACAATCAATGTAAAGCGCTTCGGATAGAAGCGCTATATAAATGCACCATTTACCATTTACCATTTACTGTACATTAAGGTCCACTCAGTGGCTAATTAATCACAAAGTAAACTGAAGTCAAAAGGAAAACTAAATTACTTCATCTTTATTTTATGTCATACTGTAAATGCAGTATGAGTTTCTGAGATTAACAGATTAATAGAATAGCATTTGTGGGATTGTCTTGGGCAAATGCTATACAGTAAGTCAATGTGGATCACATTTGTGTCACACTGGTCCCATAAGCCAATCTCTAAATAAATTCGCTCAAGTAGAGACTGAGGCAGGCTTGCATTGTTAAATGGGATGGGGAGTGATTTACTTTGGTTAAAATAAGTGTTAAATAGCTCTATATTCTGATAGTACTCATTGCTATAGAGTGTTTGTTCAGTAAAAGGAGTCTCCCATGTCCCTCCTGCTCTTTAGTAAACAAAAAAAATGCATTTTCAGTGCTCTCTCCTGATTGGCTTAAATGTTGTCACCTACCTGAAAATGTACTATATTCTGTTTACTAAAGAGCTGGAGAGACCCCTGCTGTGACCGAACAAACGCTCTGTAGCAATGATTACTATCAGAATATAGTACCTTAAACTTTTTAACAACCCCCCCCCCCCCCAAAAGAAAATACCACTTACCCTACCTTTAATTATGTTTTTAAATTGATTTATTTTCAAAGTGTTAAATAATATGAACAATTATGGCTAGCAAAATCCTAACATTGATCACTTGTCAAAGGCTTTTGGCAGTTCGAAACCAACTGCTAATAATTGTGGGCATTGTCAGTCCATCCATCTGTACAGTACCCACCATATTTTAAATGTTGACCCCCCCCCCCCATATTGTAGTTTTTATGAGACAGCATCATTTATCTGATATGATTTAATTTTTACTTTGTACTGGAAACATATCATAACCATCAAACATTCTCAGTGATTCAAAGCTTTAATGGGAAATGTGGTTTACATTCAGGCGTAAAATACTGACAATAAACATAATGGAAGAAATAAAACACTTAAATTAGCAAAGGAAAAACAATAATTAAATTAGCTGTGCTATAGCTACTTTGACAACTTTATGGTTGTTTAATTTTAGCATAAAAATTATAGCAAAGTGAAATACAACCTGCCGTAAAAGTAATACACATCACTCCTCAGTGGGTGTCTTTTTCAAAGCAATATAATTTGTGCTGTACCATGATGCCATTTTGTATATAACTTGCTAAAGGTCTTAATATTACACCTTAGTGGGTGTATGCAGCATTTACTCAAGCAAGCATTCATTAAGTATGAAGCATCCAAGCCCTGGACACCTGGTAAATGTTCTTTGAAGAGTTCATCATCCCTTGCAGTAAAGTCGTAGGCTTGGTCCACTTTCAAAATGGAGAAAAGATATTTGGTCAGTTAGTCAGGACTCCAGAGGACTTCTTCATCACAGAGATATTTAATTCATACAAATAGTTTCCTAAAAGTATTGTACACTGGTGGTGCTAAACAACAGTATCATGTCTGGAATGATGAAAACAAAACCTTCCTGCTCCATGAGTTTAAGACCAGACACTCAGAGTAGCTGTAATTAATTAACTGCAATTTTATTGCCAGTATTCATTCACACTGGAGGTGGGGGTGGGGTGATCTCATGGCATTTTAAAAACATAGATATTGGTGCTACATGTACGGTACAGTAGATGAAAAGCATTTCATTTTTTTTTGTCTTAGATGTTGTAATAGGGACCAACATTTCACGTCACTTCTCTTCTCACCCCCTTTAAAAAAAATACTTTTGTTAGGAGTCACTTCAATCCTCTGAACATTGACATGTTCAGAGGTTCAGATGTTTTGCAAGAGAGATCATATTAAGTTACTTTGAAGAGAAATCACAAACGTACTTGGACTATTATCCAGTGACCATAGTATAACTTACCTACAACAGAACCGCTGTTCACGATGGCACATTTGAATCTAATGATGAGACATAGGATGCAGAAGAAATAAGAAATATTTATGAGTTCAATATTCAACATTTTGGAATGGTAGAAATTGATAGACCTTCTTCAAACTGTAGACTCACATATTGGATTCAACGCCAGTGTCTTACTTTAAATTATTGGAAAAAAGAAAAAGAAATGTTAGAAAATGTATACAAACCATTTCAAATGAATCTGATATGTCTTTAAAGCTCACCTGGAATGTCTCTGTGATGGCACCTTCACATCTGTGAAAAGTATGACAATGTTAACACATTTGTTTAGTCAAAAATATTTTATATACAGCCTATCTACCGACATAAAAAATTAAACCGAATATATATATTTTTTAATGAACTAGCAGCCCTATAAAGAAGCCATATTTTCAGAATGATTCCTTTTTAATGGAAAAATATTTAAAGATAGGTTGACAACTGGCAGGTTTGTCATGTACTGTAAGATAGCCTCCACAATAGTATTGTTCATAATTTTTATTATAGGACCTCAACCTATCTTCTTCTTAAAGTTGGTTCCTTCCTTGCCTTAATGTAAAGCGAATTTGGGTACTTAGAAAAGCGCTATTTAAATCTGAGCTATTATTATAATTATTATTAAAACCTTGTGAGCATTTATTTATTTATAGAATTGAACCCAATACATACTGTACATTATCCGTTATACTGTATAGCAAGATCATTAATTAATAAACTAGTCTACCTTTTTCCCCCAATAATTGCACCATTTTCAAAAACCTAAACTTCAGTCACATTCTTTTTAGTTTATTTTGTTTAAAATAAAGCTACATTTTAGACCAGAATGTCAGATTACAGATTACAAGGGGCACACAAACCATGCTTCCTGCGATGACAGTACAGGGCACACAGCGCCACTAGCAGGAGGAAGAAGAGGGAACCAACAGAGACACCAAGGTAGAGATGCATCTCTGAAATGGAATCTGAGGGAACATTTTAAAGAATATATAAAAAAGAAAAACATTTTAAAAAGTAAAGAAGTCTACAATGAACTAATAGTATGTTCAACTTGGTATTAAACGTATGTCCTTATTAATAATAATAATAATATCTTGCGTGTTAATTACTGTGCATTGCAGCATGTGAGATGTAAGGCATATGTTTCCTTGCCTGCACAGCTACAATTTGCATTATCCGGTATAATTCTTGTTTCCTTGTCTGTAGGGCTAGAATCTATCCAGTTATACTCAGTTAAATCCAGTATACTTCCTACACTGGAATTCCCAAATGTATTCACATCTGAAAAATATATAAAAAATGATGCCCATACCCTTAGAAATTATTTATAATATTAAAGCAAATTACATACATTTTTAAGGCATGAATATTGAATTTCCGCTGCACTTTTGCTCTACATTTCGAATTATAATTTTTCTTCTTTCACTGTGAGAACATTCAAGGAATAGTTGATTGGCAGCAAGAGACGTTTGGTTGTATTGTGTTTATTAACATTTTTGTGTGTATAAAGTTTATTAAAAAAATTACCCTGGTAATAATGCAATAATGCTATACTATAGATGCAGAAAAAATGCCAAAGATGAATTTCCTGCAAAGCCTACAGTATCACTGTATATTTTGAATTATCAATGGCTAATAATCCTCAGTTCTTATGTGTTGTTTTATTTAATTTTTCAAAGAAATACATTGAATTAATTATAGTGGAAAGTGTTTTTCCTTCCGTCTTTCTTTTTAAAAAAAATAGTACAAAAAAGCTCCTATCATGTCATTCACATATTGGTATGTATGGTATACTAACGTATGTATATATTTCCCTTACCCGTAGAGGTTGAATTTGCATCTATCTCAATCTCAACTGAAAAAGAGAAATATGTTAACATATAAACATCACATTTTATAATTTAATTAAAGGAGCACTTCGCCCATTTTCTTTGTACAGTAATTGGTCGTTACAAATACTTGATATAAGATGCCACAATTTTCGCAGTTTCTGAACAGTCCAGACTGGAACAATTATAAGAAAAGACCTGTAGGTTGAAAATTTGTGAAGCGCTCGTTTAAAGCTGCAGTATGTAACTTTCCTCTTTTACCCCGGATTTGAACCCAGTTTCCTTTGCAAGTGCTGCATTTTTTACCATTGAGCCAATAGAGCATGCCTGCTTGCTCAGGGGATACATTTAATCTTGACCATCAAGTCAAAATTCATGTCAGATCCTGTGTATAGGTGAGACATGACCTTTGGCTTTGACACATGTCTCAATAGAAGAGCAGGGAGGGAGACAAAATACAAGCAATCCAATTGTATAATTTATATTGAATTAACATACTCTACCATACAGATTGGACACAATTAAAATGTATTCATGAAAAAAAGTTACATAGTGCCGCTTTAAGTAAAACCAAAGCAAATTAAGTCCTCACCATTCATTAAGATGGAATCACTTTTTGTGACTGATTTCACACTGCCCCCTCCTTCAACAAGTTCCACTTCACAGGAAATGGAAGCCGTGGAGTTACTGATCTGTTTCTTCACTTCTTCTTGGGAAACCCTCGTCACACAGCCGCCATTTCTGAATTCATGACTTTTAAAGTGAATTGATTGATCGTTCATGTAAAAGTAACATTTGGTACCATGTTGGGCCTCACATCGCAGATTGAAGAAACGTCCTGTTGTCTCCACATAACATTTAGGTTTTCCAATGGGATCTGTGTGACAATTTAATGAAACAAAATGTTATTTATTTGGCCAAACAATCAAAAAAAAAATACAAATTAAATGATCACTTACCACGAGCATAAAGTTGCTTAGCTTCACTTCTCTTTGATGTGATAGTTTTTCCATTAATTATATCCATTGTGGTACAACTTAGATCTGCCTTGTTCTGGTTCCAACTGCTGAACTCTTTCCACTCCAATTTAATTTGGCAAGTATTTCTATTGTGCAATTTTCTTATTGGTTCAGCATCGTTGTCCTTATAGAATTGACATTCAATGTAATTGTGAATTGACTCACAACGCATTATGATGGGCGTAGCTGCGTTGATGTAAGGAGGAACTATCAAGATCTTTGGAGCTGGGACAGGATCTAGAAAGAATGAGTTCATAAAGTTTAAGTTAAGTTTAGTTCCTCATATACAAATGTGTTACTGAAGGAGATTGAACTAAACTTAAAGGAATATTTCACTTTAAAAAAAGAATGTGGGTAATTTTATGGTCTACTCAGTCTTTTGGGAGCACCCGGACAATTTTTAAGTTGCTTGATTCAGTATTTAAATATTTTATATTCATTTTATCAGACACACCCACTTCCTACACAAACCCATTATAACTTCAAACTCCATTTTAAACATGTTAGATTCATCAGAAACACCCATCCTTGGTTCTGGTGACTGGCATTGTCCTTCTAATACGTATGGAGACCGTGTCATTTCCGATGAAAATGAAACAAAAAAATACAATAAAAACAATTAAATTAAATAAATTAAAAAAGTAATAAAAAAAACACGGCCACTCACGTATTAGGAGGGCAGGGTGAGTTAAAAATGGAGTTTGAAGTTATGATGGGTTTGTATAAGAAGGGGGCGTGTCTGATAAAATGAATATCAAATATCTAAATACTGAATCAAGCAACTTAACTGTCTGGGGGGCTCACAAAAGCCTGAGTAGACTATAAAATGACCATTTAAAGAAAAGTGAAATATCCCTTTAAACCAGTTACCGGTACATCAATCACCAGCAATAAGGAATCAAACATACAAATTGGACTGTTTGATGGTGAAATGTTTTGCATTTTGTAAAACATACCTTCATAACTTCCTTTAGTAGCGACACTAAAGACAACTGTAACAAAAGGTGGCAATGATTCATCTTTTATATACAGTAATTGCACATCAGTGTTTCATAAAATACTTGAATATTTTGCAATACAACACTGATACATACCACAAATAATAATAAAATGACAAATACTTGAATATTTTGCAATACAACACCGATAAATACCACAAATAATAATAAAATGACAAATGGAAAGAAAAACACTTACAAATGATTAGAAGACAGTGTGTAGACATCTCTTGGTTGAATGGATGTACAGTATGATGTGCAACTGATACGGAGAAGTCAGAGGTTGTAGAGTAGATCAAAAAGAACAAGGACTCACTGACCATGGGCAGGGCTAATGTGATGTGCTCATCGTCTCATCTGACTACCAACAACATGTCTGCACTGTTCCCTTAAAAGGGTGTGTGATGTCTAACAATACAGACTGACTAAGTTATGCAGTTAAATAACCATTATGCAACTTATTCAAGTCATTCTTGCTGTGATATAAAAAAAATACTGTAAGTAAAATGAAAACATGCATTGTTGATTCAACAATGCATTGTTGTTCAGTAAGGTCAGCTGCATATACAGGAAATCTACACTATGAACATTGACGTCCACTCAGTAGTTTAACAATCACAAAGTACAAAATCAAACTGAAGTCAAAACCAAACCTAGTGTGGACCTAATTTTATTAAGTGAGTTTCTGAGATTAACACAAAACTGCATTCACGTGGGATAGTCTTGGGCAAATGGTGTTAAATCTAAATCAATGTCAATGACAGTTGTGTGTCAACCTATAGCTCTACATTTCCTCAATATTGGTACTGTATTATGGCCCTATGCCTGATAATATTTCTTAGACGGCTATTTTGTTGATCGACTGTATTGCTTGATTAATTGTGTAACTTGTATTGGGCCAGTAATTCATAAGTAGTACAGCACCTGTAGTTGAAAATAAGGTACAATTGTCACATCAGTTGTTAATAGAGATGGCAACAATATCTCCACCACAATGAACCTCAATACTGCATTTCCAGTGATGTAAATACCTCAAGATAATACCTCATAAACCTCTTATCTGCACCCCTAAATCAAATGGAAGCCTGCTCCTCTATTCACTTTAAGTGCATGAACTATTATTCTCTTTTGTTTTTTAAGTGCATTTGTACGTTACCACAAGCCCTCAGTGTACTAGATTAGATGTCGAAGTCCACAGCCTCAAACTTCTCACAAGCCTTTATTTTTAGATTCACATTTCAGATGTTTAGCTGATGCTTCTACCCAGGACAAAAATACTATCAATACTTGTACTGTCAACAACGTTTTGATGTTTGAGGCTATATTTGTTCAGTATAGCCTACAACAAATACATAGTCCTACAAGAGTACAAGTATACATAGTCATATTGCTCTTGAGCCAAAATGCAAGACATTAAAGTTGTCTCAAGAAAAAAAAATGTAATGAAATGGCAGTATTTGAATGACATCTGTGGACAGACAGGACAGGAAAAAGTGAGACGTAAACTCGGTGGCAACCTCCATCATCAGCTTTGGACTTTGAAGCCCCAAAATCAACAGAGTGGAACGTGAAACTGCTTATACTGTATTCTGCAAGGGAAAGGGTTATTTTTTTGAGCATTTTTAATGTCTATGATCTTAGCAGTAAACTGACACATGACATGGAAATGGATCCCTCAGCCTCCGCACAGAGGAACGACGAAACTGCGTCACCCTCATGGCCACCCTAAAGCAGATCTGGCTGGCCAACCTACCAACAGTCAGGAACCAAATATTTATCAGAATGAGGGGAGAAAGGGAGAGTTTGAGAGCCTACTGTATGCGGCTGATCTGTATGTCCAGACCCAGCACAGTTCGACAGGAATTCGTCCTGCAGGTTTCAGGAACACATTCCCGTGTGTCCCATGGACACTTCCTGGTCCCCCACCAGCCACGAGGACAACCGACGAGGCAGAGGATGGGACAGAGGTCCCAGTCTGGCTACTATCCATGCGGAGGACTGGGACATTTGGTGCATAACTGTCCAGCCCCAGCTACCTTGAAAAATGGGCCCTCACAACCTTTAAACTATATGAGGCGGTGGCGCAGTGAATGCTGTCCTAAGTCCTGAATACCATTCGGTGCCAGGCCCTTATCAACATGCAAGCCCCCCTCTCCCTGGTCTGAGACCTGAGACCCTTCCTGACACTAATGACTCCCTGTCTTCAGGCTGAGTACACCAAGTACACCATCCACAGTAAAGGGCAAGTATTTCCCTGTCTTGCATTGAAAACGATGTTCTCCACGTCATTTCATATACAAGTCGTACAAGATATAGGCCTATTACAATTACATTCTGGCATACAGTTTTTACAATATAATAATTATATTATTATTAGTATTATGTTGCAAACAATAAGTCCAAAGGTCAAAGCCAGGTAGTGGTAGGTAAAGCTATTGGCTCATGATTTATGAGACACTTTCGGTTTCTATATGTTTTTTATAGACCCGTAAATAAATGCTTCTGTCTTTACAATTTTATTCCTATCTCTATAAATAATGGGGCCTGTGTATTTGTATTTGCACCTGCATGTGCTTCACAGAATGCTTTGTTCTCGCTTAACCTCTAGATAGATGTTCACTTTACAGATTCCACATCTGATAAGGCGTGTGTGTGTGTGTGTGTGTGTGTGTGTGTGTGTGTGTGTGTGTGTGTGTGTGTGTGTGTGTGTGTGAGAGAGTGATTAGCAGGGTCTGCTCAGTTGACAATATTTTCCCCATATTGTCTGTCAGAGTAACACTAGTGATAACAATAGAAACGTATCATGGAAGCAATGTATCTTGTTTAGATTGAGGATTTCCTTGATGACAAACAAGGCAATAAAACGCCAAGGTCAGACTACAGACAAGACAGTGCATGCACATCTCACCTCCCCAAATGCAAATACACAAGTGTTTTACCACCACCAGGTGGTGGCAATTTGTTATTACCACAGCTTGATATTTAAAAATAAATAAATATCGAAATGAATTGCAAATAAATGAATAATGTGTGTGCAGCAGCTGGAGTGTATAAATGTAACCAAATGGGTGCAGTAATTTGTACACAATGAGTTACAAGTAAATGAACACTGCAACTCTGAGCCACATACTAACTGGCATGATTTCAGTCCATAATCCTTATGAATATTTAGGAAATGTTGTAGATTCTATACTCTTCACCAGTCTGGTCTAGTATGGGCCTATGCGATGGGTGCATTTAATTAAACGTCTACTAATGCAATGAGATAATTAGTAGGCTATATAATAAGCCTGGTCTCAATATCTGAATGATACACAGAAGCATACTAAGGTATGTGTGCACTTTACTCCTTCACAATGGAAATTAATGCAATGAGCTTGCAAGGTGACTGGAGGGGTTTCCTTATATCTCATGTTGCCTACTCTTGGATCAGTGGTTCTCAAAGTGGGGTCCCAGTGCAGGGGGTTCCCAGCAAAATGAGGAACAACCACTTTAGCCCTATTTTATAGTTTGTCAAAAATAGCTCTAGAAGCTCACAACGCAGAATACAGAAATACCAATTAGCCTATAATTCATTTATTTACAAGTCAACAATCCTACCAAATTTCTCAGTTGATCGTCAAGTGATGGCATGCGTTGCCCGGCCCGGACACAATGATTTGCCACATTAGGATATTTCATTTGGCAGTATCCCATGCAAGGCCCATGCAAGTCTTGCACATCTTCCAGCCACTCTTCAAAGTCAGTTTCACTCCTGTCATGTACAATTACAATGATAATTGTATAAAGGAAGTATATTCAGAATGACTGAATGTCATCATTCTGTAAATGTTTTCTAATGTTAGTGAAAACAAAATATTTTGGTGGTTGGAATGCCCTCTTGTGGATCGAAGGTACACAACAACCACATGTTATAGCTTGTAGTATTCATTGGTAAGCGTATTAGGTACACAATAATAGGCAAAATTTGAGCATTAACAAATCAATATATATTCTAATATATATATATTTTTAAACATTAAAATTGGAATGAGATTATAGAGGGAGACTGACAGCCCTAAAGGGGAACCTGTGCTGAATAAAGAACACCATACAGTTGTTAATTCCTTGCACGAGTCCCTGTTTTATGTAAAAGGAGCCAGTCTGTTTCTTACATCTTCCAGGGATCTGCATCCTGTCTTTTCATTCATTCATTCAACCTTCATTTCTTTTCTCGGTTATACATTTTCAATGATTACAACAGAATTACAATACTGAAATAATAACAGGATAAAAACAAGTAATGTATTGGAAAAGCAAGCAAGGAACAGAGTATAGAAAACAATAATAATAATAAAAACAATAAGACACCCTAATTAAAACAATTACACAAAAAAAAAAAGATTAGCGAGCAGATTTTTAAATTGTCTGGAGGCCAGACAGAAGAGATAGCCACACTCCATAGCATCCGTTTGAAAGAAATGAACCAGGTACAACGCAATCACCCAAGGAAACATATACTACCTTCTTTGCCAGGTGCTTTTGTGCCTGGAAAGGTGCCAACAAGGATGCTGCAGTACAGGCTTCCTTCAGCAAAGCAAAGGTATAAGACTGGACAGAGCCATTTATGTCTAGATAATATAAGTATTGTATTGATCCCCAGAGATTAAATGGGTTTCTATTCAGAACACGAATAGTAATGTAGGTTTGGACTTCAAGTTGAATTTGTACTTCAAGACGCACGCACACACACACACACACACACACACACACACACACACACACACACACACACACACACACACACACACACACACACACACACACACACACACACACACACACACACACACACACACACACACACACACACACACACACACACACACACACACACACACACACACAATATTGGGGTTGTTGAACATTGCCATCTAAACATCTAAATTTGTCATACAAGCTTGGCTCATTTTTTAAACCGTCACTCGCTTTGTCCCTGCTGCCCTTGAGCATGACTTGCATTGTGTGCAAGCATGACTTTGGGATTCAGCCAGCACTGCTGCTGCATCCAATTTACAGTCTATTGTGAGCTCTGAAGTGTATGAAGGAGCCCATCAAGGCCAGGTTATGGGGCGTGTTCTTTTCTGGGGTGAACATTTGGCAAAAATAGCCAATCTACAAGCTTGAAGATGGGCTATTTTCAGCGAAGATATTTAGTGCACAGAAAAAACATGAGGGGGCCTTGTAGAGCAGCTACTGTATAGACAGAAAAAGGAAAACAACCAGCAGGTTGTTATTATTATCAAAAGCAAATAGCAATAATGAATAACAATAATGATTTGTATTATAATAAGCAGATAAGACTACATATTTTCAAATTATTGCACAAACAGCTCAAAATAGAATCCAACTTTATATGATCATAATAGACAAACCATTCAATGATTTTCCAAAAGGGGTGGTTTAATTGTCTCTTAGCTGTGCATTCACACTTTAAACTGTAGATGCCAGTAAAGTTCCAGTAGATAAATAAAGCATGGAACTCTCATTCTCTCCCTCTCTCTCTCTCTCAATTTCTCTGCATTGAGGGGGTGATTCAGTGTGTCGTTTGGTAGCTCAAAACTGCACTGCACCTATCCAGAAATAGAGTGAGAGGAAGAGAGAGAGAGAGAGAGTGTGTGCGTGTGTGTGTGTGTGTGTGTGTGTGTGTGTGTGGGTGCGTGCGTGCGTGTGCGTGCACGAGAGACAGAGAAAGAAAGGAGAGACAGTATAATGTCCTCATGTGTGCATATTTAGAATAATTGTATTTCTATGTGCTTTAGGAATGTATTACACGTACAGTAGTTTAAATTCAAAGGTGAGAGCAGCATCAAAGTCTGAGCATTTTGCTCAGATTTTTTGTTAAACACCCCAATCAATAGGTCAGCATCCTACAAACAAACATTGTAACAATCAATATTAAAAGAGAAGACATTAGACACCAATGCTGTAAACAACAAGGAATTCCCATTAGCAAGTTAAACGTGATCTGGTCGACTTTGAAGTCACTCAGATGTCACTGAAATCACCTTGATATGTGTAGGCTACTGGTGGCAAGAGGGTATTTTTAGCTTGTGTCAATATTATAGTTGAGAATATCAATACAAATGACTCAAATGATGCCACAGAGAAAACAAACTTCAATGTGTATGCAAATATTTGTGAAATCGGTGGTCATCATGTATCACTTGGATCCTTTTAAACTCTACCGTACGCTATTTCTCGTTAAAAACGCATAATGATAGAAGGTAATGTAACTTGTAACAGTAAAACTAAGAATACGTTTTGTTTAATTCAACAACATCAAATTGTCTGTCATAAAAGTCTCCCAGATGAATTATCGTTGTTCCAAGTGAAAAATAGGTTAGCAGTGCAAGTGAAAAAAGAAGAGAAAACACGAAAAACTAAAACACTATCTGACCTGTCCTATCGTCTCTCAGTCCTCTCTTTCCAGCATTTCTTCACATTATTATTTTATTAAGTAAAAATGCCTCAAAAATGTACTTTGAAATACGTGACATTATCTTGAATGATAGATGGAGAGGTCTGCATATTGCATAAAAACCTGTCAGTCATTTCAAGGATTTTATTGAAAAAAGCCGTTACAATAAAACCATCTCATCCACTGGCAGGTTGTTATTTTTTTCACTTACTGAGAAAAGGTTTTCTATATATATTGTTATATTTTCCAGGCTGAACTGAAATATGAGATTGAATTAGATGAGACAAATATCCATGCTGTGTACTCTCGGAATGACCTCTGCACATTTAAAAAGCAAGTGGAAATTAAATTAGGCTAATAAATGTATGCTTATCATAAAGCAAATGGCTTCAGGTCAAAGAAAAGAATCTCTGTGTTCTTTTCTAGTCTGATGTGGCACACTTGACCACTTGTCCATTAGGGGCTATTGATCATTAGAAGCAGGCATGCTATAGCCACTCTGTGAAAATCAAAGTGCTAGGGGGCAAAAAAGCACTTGGCAGGAGGTCAAAAATTCTCTCAGAGTCACCGCTGTGGGAGCCAAGACACCACAATACTGCAGACCAGCTTCCTGTCAAGGAGAAGAATAATGCAAACTTTCTCTCATTCTGTCTGAAATGCTGATGAGGGGACTAGCGCGTTTTGGAAATTCTGCATCATTTGTAATACAGTCTCCTTTTTCATCGTCAAAGCCCTTTTAAAAGAATGGCTGATGACGATAAGCTTGTGTTTATTTCACCCAGACATTTCCAGGAGTTCTCCCCAGTAAACCCCAGGTACTGCAGGATATAGCATTCAAGTTTCTGTGAAGGCAATTTGCAGGGAGAATTATGAGCTGCTTTGAGAGGTGTTGATTAGAAATCCCTTGCTCTCTCTCTCTAAACCCAGACCAATTCCACTCCGTCACGTTTTTGTTTTTTTTATTTTGGAGCTGCCTGCCTGCAGCCTCGCCTCATCCTCATCCTGCCAGGAAATCTGCTGACCTTTGAGGCTTAGATTACTCAGCAGCCTCTGACGGAGCAGCTCCGGAGCACTTGAGGACACAGCTTGCACTGGCGCGATCAATGCACATCGACTGAGCCCCTCTTTTACAAGAGTTACATTACAGTAAATGTGTTTGCTTTGCAGTGGTTCTGCTAAGAGCGACGGCAAATACATTGTTCTTTAGATTAAGGGAGGTGGTGCGGTGCGGACGTCTGATCCCCTTCACCTGGCTGGCTGGCACTATACCCACGGCATGACGGTGCAGAAAATGACGATGACAATGTTGGAACCTTACTTTGGGCGGCCGCCGTTGCCCAAAATAACACAGCCTTGTGGTGTGTGTGTGATTTTGATTTGTACAGTAGGCCATTAATCCTGCAGGGGACATTCTGTTTCAGCTTCACCCAGCTGATTGCTGGGTGGTTGCTCAGATGGTCATGATGGGCATTTATTCCTAAAATCTGGAATGCCCTATACCCGAGTCTATTTGACAAGCTGATACTATCATATCCTTTAAATCACTTCTGAAAACATATACATTATGTTCAGAAAAGCCTTTTGGTTATATAACCACCCTTTTCTTTTCTTACACACTATAGTCTAATCCCCCTCGAATTTCTGTATCAGCTTTTACCTGTTGATAGTTGTTAATTTTCTATTAGCATCCTTTTAAATTGTGATTAGTTTTTCTTGCTTTCTTGCCTTTATTGTGTATTTTTTCTATTTAGGTGCTATATATATAAAGTTATTATGATAATGATGATGATGATGAAGATGATGATTATTATCATTCAGGAGGAACAGTTAGGGGTTATGTTATGTTGTCTCGCTCAGGGACTCTTTGTCAGGTATTACTGAACCAGTGACCATCTGAGTACCAGCCGGCCTCTCTACACACTAAGGTGGCGTTGTGACATGACACAATATTGCATTACATTACATTACATTACATTACATTACATAACACAATAGTCCATGGCATAACATGACATTGTGTGACAGTGCAGAAAACCGCATAATACAACATGGGATACATTTATATTGATTAGATTCAAGGCACCGTAAACAATACATCCATGATTGTCCTCTGTGGGAAGCAAGCCCTTAACCACTTAACTCATTCAGTGCCAATGACGTCGCAGACGTCACGTTTTTCATAAGCCCAGAGTGCCAATGACGTCTGAGACGTCATGAAAAAAAAAACTAAAAAAACTAAAAAAAAACTAAAAAAAAAATTTTTTTTTTTTTTTTTTTTTTTTTGAAAAAAAAGGTTCAGAACCCAAGATATGATGATTTGAAGATTTGCTGCTCCATTCACTTCTTGTTTAACTTGAAAACTGAAAAGGCTGTATCTCGGCTCCAAAGCACTTTTTTTTTACAATGTATTTTTGGCCTTGGCACAGGGGTGATATAGCCAGAAATATTTTTGGCACTTAATGAGTTAACCACATGATTGCTAGTGTCCCTATTCTGGGTCAAACACTGGGTGAAAAAAAACAGATCTACAAGCTCACAACACGTCCCCCCCGGGGACTCCGGTCAACACATTATGGGTTTAAATGGTTAAACCCTATGGTATATGGTCCACAAGTTGTGAGCTCGTAGATCGGCTATTTTCGCTATTTAAAACAATTGTGAAAATGCCCAAAATAGGGACGTCAGGCTGAAAGTGGGTAACCTTAACAGTATCCACTCTGAGTTCTATGTCTTACCCATTGACAACTACAGGGAATAGAGTGACACAGACACTTACGACCTCATGACCCTGGCAGAGATATATGTCCATGCTGAACCCACTGACCTACAAAAGACTGCAATCTAGAACATAGCATTGCATTGCAACAGAAGAATACTGCACTTAATACCACTGCAATCCTCCACCATTACTATTGATATTTCCCTCATGCACCATCATCTCTGCTCCTCTGTTTGTCATTAATCAGAAAGGAAAATGCATCTTGGGATATCAACACCATGGTGGAAAAAAATAAAATCTCTCAACCATCCTGTCCGAGTTCCAAAGTAATGGCGGGGTTCTTTTCGATCTTTCATTCCAAGAATTATTAAATGTATACACCGTCGAGCGGTGAAGTATAAATCAGGCTTAATGCCTGCACTCTGGTCTGCGCCCACTTTGATGCTGCCATCCTTCTCCCTGATGATGCAATCCACGTCTTTCTTCCCTCCAGTTTCCATTATGAACCAAATGGATACAGTTTTTTCATATTATATATATATCACACAATGACACTCCCGAGGGACACCAGCAGCAACAACAACTATATCAAGTTACCATGAGTTATCATATTGAAGGGTTAACTTTTTTTTGTATTGTTTGTTTTTTCTTTTGTTTATGGTGGAATGCATTTTTCCATTTTCTTATGTTTTGATATGTTTTTATATGCAAATTGAAATTAAAAAATAAAACTTATCCCACTCAAGAAAGTGAGTTCCTGGTTGAACAAGTCAAATAGTGTTTGACATTGTTACATTAAAAAACATACTTCATTATTGAGCATTATGTATATATTTATATAATATACCTTCTGTTCCATGTTTGTTGAGCGAGTGACACACACACACACACACACACACACACACACACACACACAGTACACATCCTCATTGCCTCATTGCAGAGAGAGAGAGAGAGAGAGAGAGAGAGAGAGAGAGAGAGAGAGAAAGAAAGAAAGAAAGAGAGGTATAGTGAAACAAGAAGAGGGAGGGGCACAGGCAGAGGCATTTTTTGGAAAAGGGAGACTATGCAGTACTGCACCATCTGGGCGTTGGCTCAACATTAGGGTGGAAACAGGGGGAGGAGGAGGAGAATGGGAGGGGAGGGGGGTGTAGGACCAGGAGGAGAACTGGGAGGAGGAGGATGAGGAGGAGGAACAGCAGCAGGAGGAGTATACAATAAATGAGAGCCCATGGGAGAGGTGCAGGGCGATAAACGTCTATTTGATTCAGTAGCTTTGATGAGGAGATTGTTCTTAAAGTACAGACAAGTGAACGACCAAACTTTAGTGAAAAGATACATTTCTTCTTGTTCATCGTAATTGTAATTCTGAGAGGGAGAGGAGACACACACACACACACACACACACACACACACACACAATTCTGTTACAAGTAAAAGTCCTCATTGTGCAGAATGTCCCGTTTCAGAAGTTATCATAATGTCTAAAATGTATAAAAAATCTTTTTAAAATAGCAGATATATAAGCGGCATTGTGAGCTTGTAGATCGGCTATTTTCAAATAGCCAAAGTTTAAATAGGGCTGAAGTGCTTAATAACTAAAGTACTAAAGTAATTAGTAAAGGTACAATATTTGTCTCCAAGATGTAGTGGAGTAGAATTAAAAGTACAAAACAATTTAAATACTCCACTAAAGTAAAAATACCTCAAAAGTGTACTTAAGTACAGTACTTGAGTAAATGCACTTAGTTACTTTACACCACTGCACACATACACACACAGTGTTTATTGGGCATTGATTTACAACTCTTCTCTTGGTCTTGGTCAGTCATAAATGAAAAGCTTCCCTTTGCTAAGATGAAGGTTAAATTAGGCTATGGCTCGCTATAAACTACCCCCCCCCCCATCTCCACCCCTGTCACACTCAATGCCGTATACATAACAACATGCACACACAATCCTCCACTGTTCATGGTTCATTTATGAATATATCATCAGAGTCCAGCTGCAATGGCAGGCGCAGCGTGTGGTTTGGCTACAAAGCTACAAAGACCAGCTCATCAAATTGTAAGGGCACGCTGATAACACTGTACTGTATGTCGACATCCATTTTTTAAATCAAGAAACAGAGTATTGCTTCAAAATACCGTGCTGCTCAGCAAATTATAAAGGTAAACTCATAGTATGGTTCACCACATTTATTGATGTTCGTTGGTCGTTAGGCCCATTTCAAATAGCAGCATTTTCTAAAACAATGTACCAGTGCACCGATGCCATCATGCACCGCATCCTATTCTTCAAAATCGTAAATGTAAATAAATGTTTACACCACGAGCACATTTTGTGGAGCTACTGAGCAAATCCTTAGAGAATGTGATATTTGGTTTAACAAGAAAAACAACTTTTCCATGGTCGCAGAATGAGCCTGCTGGTTGTGCATGAACGTACTGATTCAATACAGGTATTAAAAAATACTACAACAAACAAGGAAAGGTTTAAAAGGAAATGGGTTACGGGTAAGATTAATACAATAAGGAGAGAAAGCAGGAGAGGATGGGTTATGCGTTCTGTTGATGACATATAGTACAGTACTATCCCTCAACCACTGCTGTTTTATAAAGGTTTATGGTGTTTCATCAAAAAGTGGATAAATAATTAGTACATTTAACATACAACCCTCTGATCTAAATTCACATTAACTACAGTACATCAGTTATTTTTTTCATGTTAAAATGTCAACTAGGGATGACATTAATTCATTTTGATTATAATATAATATCAATTCAAGTATACTCTTATTGGGGGAAAAAGATATTGGTTATCAAATGATACATTTATCATAGCTTTGATAAATAATCATGTAACTATTAATGTGATGCTTTGTTAATGCATTTATACATCATCAATTTGTGTTACCAAAACAATAACCACAATCCGCAATAAGTTCTAGCAGAGACTGCTTTCCCCCTGCTCAGGAAAGTCAACGCCTGAACGACTCCTCTTGACCCTGCAGCTTCACTGTATCAAAGGCAACGCCAGTCATGACCCCTCTGGACCGGGCAGTTTTACAGTATTTGTATTCTGTGTCATTGAGTGTGCTCGCAACCTCTTCTATCTACTGATGGGACCACGGGGCTGTCATCTACCCTCTGACTGTCTATAGGCCTCTGCACATCACCAGAGTCAGAAGGTGAAGCGAGTTCACCAGCTCGTGGAAAAAACCTGCTGACCCAATCTTCCAAGGAATACACTTAAGCACAGTATCATTTCCACACACACAGCAAACCAATGTCACAGCTTCCCCTCCAAAGCCATTCTACATGAAAGCCCTTACTGTAGTTCACCCTGTACCCCCCACCCCACACACACGCATGCACGCACACACACACAATGTTCACCTACAGTATGAAACCTCCCCCTACCACAACTTTTTCTCTATAATGCACAAGTTGAACTTTAGAGCTCTATATTGCACGATTGCACTTTTCATTTTTTACCTGTTGTTGGCCTGTGCACGGTGCATCTTCTGCCACTGCTGCTGCAGTATATAGGCTATACTATAATATATACGATATTGTTAAATTATGTATTGCTTCCAGCACTGTTTCTCATATGGTTATTATCTACCATGCTGGAAGTTCTGCTACTGGGGAAATAATGGTTACAAGTCACTACTCTATTTGTACCACAGTGCCTATTTCCTACACAGTTAACCTAATGATGGGACCCAACAGTGTCATGTCAGTGAGGACTTTGGAAATAAATTGTCTTCAGTAGAACCACCACACTACAACTACTTCTAGTATTCTGGGACTGAATATTCTACATATTTGTCCATTATTATGCGCTATCGCGGAGTCAACCAAAAAGTCTGCTTTTCTGCCATTCTATCTGCTGTTTCAGTGTGCTGTGGCACTATACAGTATGTGAGTCATTTACTGTATGTCCATGTACTTTGTCAGTAGTTATGCATTCATTGTTCTTGCAGGGTTGACATTGCACCACGGACCAAGGCCAATAAAAAAAAATGCACAAGATAGCAATAAAATAATAATAGTAATACATAATAAATATAGTGCTAGAATATAACACAATAACAAATGCGCAATGTAAGGTGCCTTTGTTAGATGCTGTGTGCTTTGGTCCTACCTCTAAATATTATATATAGACGGTATATAGTGTAATGTATGGTGTGTTAGGTGCTGTGTGTGTGCTGTTCTGCATATGTATACTGTATGCGATTGTTTAACAGCATTTGTGTGAGTGAGTGAGTGAGTGAGTGAGTGAGTGAGTGAGAGAGAGAGAGAGTGTGTGTGACAGGCACAGGCCATTGGTGAACATTGTTCATAAACCCGGTTGTCTGGTGGAAAAAGTTTTACAGAAGCCTGCTATTCCGGGCCTTCTTCTTTTGTGTATCTTCAGATGGCCAGCTCAGTGTCATGTAGCCATGCTGTTACCATTCAGGTTGCTGACCTCACCTGTAGGGTCATCATTGTATAGGTGATCAGGCCTATCACTGTCGTGTCATCCACAAACTTAATCGCCAAGTTGTAGCTGTGTGTGGCTACGCAGTCATGGGTATACAGAGACTAGAGGAGGGGGCTCAGGACGCAGGTACCAGAATAATGGTGGATGACTTGTACACAGAGAAAGGGAAAGGCTGAATATGTATATACGTACTATACCAGCCAGCTGTGTCGCTTCCGTTCTTATCACCGACCAATGCGATGCCATCTGGCCGTACCCGCTTTACGAGTGTTGACACGCTTGAGCAGCCTGCACACATCGGCGTCAGCAATGACCAGAGCGCCGTTTGTGTGGCCAATGTTGGGGGCTCCTTCCAGGAGACTGACCTTGAAACAGGTGAAATCTTGACTGCATATCATCAAATTCAAGTATGACCTGTATAGTACAGTAGTAATCTGTAAAGTACAGAACATCTCACATATAAGAGTAAGGGTGAAAATAAACAGTTATGATTATTTCCATTGGAATAGAAACATGTTTAATTAGTGATTATGTTAACGGATGGAACATAGCTCTAGTAAAACAAGTTCTCACAGACAGACAACCAGACCAGTTACCAACAGCTACCGCGACAGAGAAAAATGGGGTCGCCAAAACATTTCCCTCATAATATGGGGTCGCGGTATAAAAAAGTTTGAGAACCCCTGTACTAGAGGAAAGGCCATGGGATCACCAAAATCAGTAGGGTTCATCCTGTCATCTGCCAGTTAGATTCAGTTAGATTGAGATACTGTATCTTGTGTGCAAGTGGAAGGTTTGACCTGTGCTAAGGCTATGGTGTCATAAAAAAGACAGCAGACTTCATCCTCTGGGGAGCACGATTGTGCACAGAAAATTCCATGGCAATCTCGCTAGTAGTTGGCGAGATATTTAGTTTGGTAGTAAATCACCGACAGCTGGATAGACAGACTGACATAGGCATGCTTAGAGCCCTGCCGTTACTGGGGCAAACCTTTATGTATGCATGGTACTACGAAGTGTTTTGAATAATTTAGTAGGCCTACTACAAATTTGTCACAGTTGAGTAAGCCATCTCTTTGAATAAGGCCATACAACACAAGGTCATGCAAATACAGAGCACTGGGTACTACTGACTGAGCCTAACCCTACATATTTGATGAGACTGACACAACCTGCAGAGAATGGTTTCTTGCTGGTTTTGTGTTTGATAAAAGGATGGAGTGGCAAAGTAATTACTTAGATCAGGGGTTCCCAAACCTTCCCATGCCAAGGACCCCCAAATATTTTGAAATGGCTCACAAAAAAATGAAAAATGCCAAAATATAAAAATATCCCATCTACTTACAGGGTTTTCGCTAGTATGAAATCTTTTTGAAAATGTTTGGAAAACTTTGATAATAAGTAGTAAGTAGTTCGGAGAGGCTTATTCTGGTATCCCTATTTCAATGTGCTACACCCCTGGGAGATGGATTGCTGGGGTGGAGCACAACACCGGGGCCCCCACTTTGAAAACCTGTGGCTTAGATAATAAAATCGACCTTGGACCAGGAATATACTACAAATTTAAACATAAGACATCTAGAATATAATTATCCCACGCCCAGATTTTTGGCAGAATAATCCGTCATGTCACCTTTATTCATGAAGTGCTTGTACAAAAACAGATTCATCACAAAAGTCAACCAATGGGCAACAATTAAGAATGAAAAATAAAGTCTCAGGCTACATGTAGTTCATTCTGAATGCTGAATACTAGGTAACACCGTCACGCCTACCAAAGAAATAGGCCTAACTTGAATTGATCTTCCCATTGGATTGTCTGACTCACGTGGATGCTGTAAAAAGAATAGCACAGTAATGCCTCATCTTAGACGAGAAGGAAACTTGCAGCACCAGTTTCTTCATCATATGCTTTTGAGAAGTAGAAAGGATAGAAAGATATTTGACTTTTTAGGTGTGGCAAATGTCCCCTGGGTGCAATGCAAGTAATACTGCAGTTTCCCCATTTGTCTTTAATTCTTCTTTATTTGAAGATTTAAAAATAAGACCATACACATAAATGTTATGATTAAAAGGCTGAGGATGATGTCAGCACTATTAGACTTGTTAAAATGGCAAGCTCTCCGCGTGCGTGCGTGCGTGCGTGCGTGCGTGCGTGCGTGCGTGCGTGCGTGCGTGCGTGCGTGCGTGCGTGCGTGCGTGCGTGCGTGCGTGCGTGCGTGCGTGTGTGTGCACACGCTAGCTACATTTATGTATGTACAGTGCACTTGCACATGCACATCTACAGTCCATGCAAGAAAGTGTCCTTACACAATATGTCTGCTTAGGTATGCAGAGTGGTGTTTGTGTTTAAGCTTGTGATGTAGTACCACACGTGTCTATGTTACAGTGTGTGTACTATACAGTATTACTCACTGTATGTGGCGTTAGCATTTTCATTATGATGTTAACCTCAGGGCCAGAGGGAAAAAGAGGTTTATCCTGGGATTGCTCATCAATATTTTAGAGTTAAAGTCAGTAGTGTAGCCAATGCAGGGCTGATGCAGTCATACACTGAGGTTGGAAACACAGCACTGTACTCAATGCATCAGCAACCCTGGCACTGTAGAAATATCACATGTTGGAGGGTTTATCTAGAATTGTATCAATGAGAATGAATAATTTTTTTCTCCTATTTCCCTTTTTGAAAAACACCTCAACATTTGAGATTGCTAGTGCAGTACAATCATGTCATATTGTGTCCTTTGCGGGTGACTTTGTCAGTGCGAATATGCGCGCATTTGCGTCTTTGCATTGACTTTACATGATTGTAATTGTGCTGCGCGCTGGTTCTGGAGAATCACTGATCTGGCAAATTTCACAATTGACACTGCACTTCCGTGGGGCGTCAGCAATACAAGTGCCAAGTTTGAAGGCGATTGGTTGAGTGTTTCTCATGCGAAGGACAGTGTCATGACCGAGCTCATGAGACTGTACAAATGTAACTACTGTATATGAACGAGCCAAAAATATACTAAAGACATGAGGCTGAGGTGTGAGTCAGTGTCACAAGTGTGCCAGAAGATAGTTGCAGCTGCATGGTGAATGCAGGCTGCTGTACAATGTGCAACGCCAACCAAAGCAGGGCCTAAGCCCACCAAACCAAACTGGTAGGATGGAGAGATCAAACTGAGACACGGAGGTCTTAAAATTCTCCTGGGAGACTGACTAGGTTGCTCCCAGTTACACTGACTGACTCCACCCTCCAGAGACCTGCAAGATATATCATTGACAATATCCTGGCAAACTGGCACTTTGTGAATGTTTATATAGGCAACCTCTTCAAAACATTCCAAACAATGATCCACAAAAGCACAACGCCTTGCATCCTGACGTGTTGTGACCTTGTAGATAAGTGTAAAATTGTTGCAAATGGTTACATTTGTAACCATGTAGCCTACACTGTGTACACTCACACAGTTAAAATAACATATTTGTGTAAGCAGTCTAAAACCCACAGGATCAACAGTAGCAGTCGACAAACAATGCATCAGCAATAATACTCCTAATAATACTGAGCTGTTTTTCTGCGCCAAGGCCGAACACCAAGACACCAAGTGTAGCTACAGTACCCCATTTTTAAACTGTGATCTCTTGTTTTGTTTTGATGATACTTAATTTACTTTTCAAATAGGGTAGGCAAAAAGAGCCTTGGCTCCAGCCTACAGCTTTTCGGGCCATTTTCAACTTGGTAGCCTCAACTCTAGCTATCCATGTTTTGTTAAATAGGACCAAGATAAACTACTACTACACTACACTACACCTACTACTACTACTAGCCTACTACTACTACTACTACTGCTACTACTGCAGTAGTATGTATTTAAGTTCCCACAAAAGTGTGCATAAACTTGTGAAAGTTAACCATTTAAACAACCCTATATTCTTAGTTGACCATGGCCACCTACCAGGGCCCTATACTAGGTCTTCCTTCCCTCAACACCAGATATCTTCGGCAAAGATAGCCGATCTACAAGTTCACAACATGTCGCCAGGAAGGATCCTCATATTGATGATGTCTTCCACAAATATGGAGTTCCACATGGCTCAAAACCGGCCTCCAAGTACGGGATATTTATCCCATAAACTGGATCTGAGAATATGAATTCACAAAACAAAAACAAAATGGCCTCCATGCGGATCTCGTTCCTCATGTGGCCTGTCCATGATGCTAGTCATGTATGAGGTCAGTATTATGACATCAGTCATCCATGATGTCAGTAATGATTAGCAGTAATGATTAAAATGTAATCATGTGGATGGGAATAGCATGGCTTCGTGTGGATCTCACACTTCAAGTGGACAGCCTGTGACGTCATATAAAAAAGTGGAGGTACTTCTTTGCTCTATTGGCAGCATACACAAGACATTTGACTCTCCAGCGGTATGTGAGATTACCTCTAGACAAATACACGTGTGTGAAAGAAATTCCGGGATTTACTTCCTTGGCCAGTAGGCCAAGAAATTTGATACTGATCGGACCAGTGGGTTTGATAGATTAGCCCCGGACACACAGTTCGCCCCATAGGAGCCGTGGCGTAAAATAACTGTTGTCGGTGACCAACTTGACAACTATTGGGGAATTTAGTTCCTTGGCCTGCTGCAGAAGTTCCCTCTCAGTTTTGCACATTATTTTGACTCCTTGGGGCAGATGTTTATCTGAGAGGAGGGTAGCAGCAATGAAGATGGAGAACAGAGTAGGAGCAAAAACACAGCCCTGCTTGAATGCAGTGTCAATCTTGAAGGGTTCTGTTTCATCTCCACTTTGCCCTCTGAGTAGTGTCTGACATTATCATGCAGCAAGACTCCGGAAGACAGCACACACATACACAAACACAGCCAGACCCTCTTATAGAGGGGCTAGCCTCCTGCGGAGCCACACCGTAAAACATGAACAAAAATGTAATGGAAAACAAGACAGGATCCAATAACGGGGTGTGGCTTGTGGCTTCATGTGGCCATCATGTACATGACTTACATTATCAAATTAAGTTAAATATTTCAAAAATGCTTGGAGGTACATTAGGCCTGCTGGCAGCATGCACGATAACTTTGGCGTTGATTGGTTCAGCGGTTTGTGACATTAGAAGCATAGACATGTGAAACATAAAGAAAGACTCACCAACTCACAGACAGACCCTGTTCTAAACGACTCTGCCTTCCTTCAGGAGAACCTACTCATAAAAAGGTAATGATCTGGCATGTCAAAGTGCATGAATGGATATCTACTACCGGCAAAATTGAACTGTAACGGACTGCCTCCAAACTGCACTCTGGCTTTTCCTTCAACTAAAGTGAAGGTGATCTGCATGATAACAGACTCTATGGAATAGGCACTGCTCCAGCCCTCCTTTGTGAGGAGGTCCATGCACAGAGCATCTCTTTTAATGACATAATTTCCATAAAGCACAGGTGAAACGACCCGCAACACTGGTGGATCAAAGGGAAAGTTATCTTTATATGAGAAGTTTAGCAGAATGTAATCCTTTCCCTCCTTTTCCTTAAGGACTTGCAGGTCCCTGTGTAAAGGGCTGTCTGGGTCCACCGTCCTCAGCTTGACATTCCATTCATAAAGGCTCTCATTGACAAGCTCCACGGAATAGATTCCAGCCTTGTAACTCGGGGACCTGTAAATCTCTCTAAGCTCTTTTATGAGTCTGTCAGAGGCTTGCACTGAACCAGACACAGTGCCTTTCAAGTGATCTTGCCTCTGGTTCATACGAATCTTCTCCAGGATCGCAAGGTTCTCCTTTTCGATACCATCTTCCTCTGAATTCTTCTCATCATCCACTGGCTCCTCCTCTTTCAAATTATAGTCGTCCAAGTCCAAGTCCAGATCCAGATCCAGATCCAGATCCAGATCATCCAGGTCCACGTCTTCTATGTCTACTGATCGCTTCTCCTGATCCTCCGCCTCTTCCTCTCCTTCCTCCTCTTCCTCAGATGTGACCTCATAGGCGGTCGAATGCCCTGGTTCTTGTCCTACGGGGCCTGCAGGCAGGGGCTGGTCCAACAACTTCACATCGCAGTGCTGGGGAAGGTCGTACAGCTGACAAAGGTCACAGATGAGGTTCTTCAGCTGCTGCAAAAGACCTTTCACATCCTCCAAACGCTCCAAAACTTGTGCCAGGTTCGGGTCATCAGAGTCCACAAACCATACTGGAGGCATAGAGGGGTAGGACTCTGTTATGTTGCAGTGGATAATCAACGGTTTCTCTCTGGTCAAGTTGAACTGGCATCTCAACTCGTCAGGCTTCCAATCAATAATCCTGAAGAGTTCGTGGTTCGGATCAAAAACAGACTCCAAAAACTTCAGTTCTGCCTTCAGCCCTGACACCGACATCTTCAGCGTGAGTCTAAATTGCCAAAAAACAGGGTATGGACTGTCATGGACTGCTGGTCATCACAATGTTTATTATAGCAAGTGAGCAGTTTGGCTAGCAAAAGTAGACTACTAGTTAGGAAAGTATGCTTGTTAAAAGCACTTCCTTCGTCTAGTTTGGTTGGCTTGTGTTCTCTTTTCTTTAACAATATAATCCCCTTCTATATCACTTACACTGACCGTGTGGCTGTCATGTGACTGTTATAAAGAACCAAATACATAACATTGTGATGTCACTGCTACATCACAAAAGGGCAATTAAGTAGTGTATTTCTCTTTAAAACATTGGGGTAATTTTAACCTCTACTCTGTTTTCACCCAGATCTCATGCACACAAAAGCCAGAGTAGACCCTTTAAGTCATAATAATGTAAATGGGGCATTTATATAGTGCTTATATCCAAACCATTTACAAAGTGGATTACATGAGCAATTCTCACACAAATTCACACACTGAAGTGGAGGGCCGGCAACCATGCAAGGCACCAACCTGCTCACCGGGAGCAGTTAAGGGTTAAATGTCTTGCTCAAAATAGAAAATACATCAACAAGACAAGGCTACCTCAAGAGTTGTTTAAGGGAAGTAAATTGCATTTACATACCTCCTGTGTAATATACAAGTTCAACATAGGAAGTACATTCATTGATGTCAATGATGTAGTACTTATTGTAATTAAGTGTAAGTGCAAAGAAAATGCCAAATTGTGATTATTTGACTGGCCTTCCCCAAATGAACATTGGCCAACCTAGATCGAAATATTATAGCGCAAGAATAGAAACAAAAGTTTCAGTCTTACAATATGATCTAAAACTTAAGAGGAAGAGGGGAAGGATTAAGCTGAAAATAAATATAAAAACATTTTCTAACAAAGATTTAACTTTGTTACAAATGTAAAAAAAAGAATTATTCTTACATACATTAACATGAATCCAACATATTATTGGCAAAGATGCTTGTGTAAACAAATAAACAAAAAACAATTCATTTACACAACACTGATGATACAATATGCTGTCAACTTAATCTATGAAGACATCAGCACCATGCTGCAGCATCACTTGGAGACAACCCCTAGCCACTTGGAAGAAAAACCTGTGGACTACTTCTCAATTCCCTCAAAGGAAAAAAACTTTTGGACACATTTTTTGGGGGTTGAACCATATTTGACCTGGCAACTGGTCTTCCAGGAGAATATGGAGCACAATTGTATTACAATATGTACTAATGGGGGTCCTGCTTTGTCTCTCTCTCAGCTAAGCTGTCCTTGGCCTGAAAAAAACGTTGAAGACCCCTGATACAGTTAATAGTTGCTGTCTTTCAACTTTAGTTCAAATAATTGTTACTCATTTATTGTAGGCTACTCCTGTTTTGTTCTCCTACTCATGCGCTCTCTCGCGCTCTCTCTAGCCTGTTTGTCTGTCTGTCTGTCTGTCTGTCTGTCTGTCTGTCTGTCTGTCTGTCTGTCAGTATCCGTCTCTTTCCCATTCCTTCGGATTTCTTTCACTACCATTGCCTTTTTCTCCCATTGCCTTTCCCTAAACACAAACACAGCTCTCCTGGTAGCTATAAGATCTGCACCATTATCAATTACTCCCGGTCTCCTGCACCAAATAACCTCCATGCACACACAGCACATTTCCCTGGCCCAGAGAGAGACACTGACAGGGAGAGAGAGGAATGAAGGGAGAGAGAGTGGGAGAGGAAGAAGGGTGTGAGACAGGTGAAATGAGAAAGAGATGAGAGAATGACGGAGAGCGACATAAGACAAATAGAAAGATGTTGAGAGAGAGAGGGACCAGGGAACGCCACAGGTTTAAAGAGATAGAGGGAGAGTTACACATGAACAAAGCAAGGTTGAGAGAAAATGAAGAAAAAGAGAGAGTGACAATGTGTTGCGGAGGGAGAGAGAGCAAGAGAGAGAGAGCGATAGAGAGAGAGAGAGAGTGAGATCACTTACATCATTAAATGTTCTATTGTCTGAGTCATGGTGGGACAGGTGATAAGGGAGCGAATATGAAAGATTATTACCTAATTTATACTCCGGTGCGCAACAGTGTCGCGCACCGAAAATAGCAGACCTAGAAGCTATGATTCAGGCTTTATGCCTTCAGACTATGGAGTGCTGTAAAACACCACGGTACAGATGCACTGCATGCCCTGCAGTGTGTGTGTGTGTGTGTGTGTGTGTGTGTGTGTGTGTGTGTGTGTGTGTGTGTGTGTGTGTGTGTCCTCATCTAACCTTGTAGCTCACTTACATACAGGAAAGAGAACACACAAATATGCACATCATTGACACATGATTTATCTCGCACCTGTGTGTGTCTACAAACCTGTGGGGATGTGCGCGTGCGTGCGTGCGTGCGTGCGTGCGTGCGTGCGTGCGTGCGTGCGTGCGTGCGTGCGTGCGTGCGTGCGTGCGTGTAGAGACACTTCATTTTCCAGTGACTTGTATTGTAAAATCCTGAGTGTAAAATTATTAATAACACGATTTTACTGTGTACAGCGTTAGCATAAGAAAAGAGAGTTAGCTCTTTTATTGAGCCCTTCCCTGGCTTCTTAATTCAAAAAGTTCTTGCCTGTCCTCAAAATGGCCTCCTTCCAAGTAAGGTTTCCTGGAACACACCATTACTGTCTATTTAACTAATTTGTCTCCTTCCTCTGTTTTGGCTATACACTGTAAAGTCCTCTGTGTTCATTTAACTCTATACAATGGGTCAATTTGGTTGATCCATCTGTAGAATCTTGGAGTTAAATGAACACAGATGATTTGACTGTGTAATTGTATGCATCGGCGATGATTTGGAGGTATTTTTTAAAGTACTACATTCATCCCTTGGTCTTGGTTCCAGTTGTTAGGACACCGTACACGTCTAACTTTACTTTATAAGTGCATTATATGATTGTACTTAATAAAAAGTGGGGTGGGATTCTAAATATTCTAAAGTTTTCTGGTTCTTTCTAGAGTTTAGTTCCAGGGACCATAATTGACGGTCTCTCTCCCCCTTATGCTTTCTCCACACACTATACTGGTTCTGAGTTATTTAGAATGCATACAACTTCATTGTTGTATCTTTTATAACTAATTTATCGTTGGGATACATACATATTTCATATTTATTGTTTATTTGCAATAAGATTCTAGTAGCCTGTATTGTCATTAAAACAACAATCATTAAAATGTGAATTTGTACTTCTCGTATACAGTGAAATGAGACCACTGCCATGTCAAAGTGCTACACCTGTTTGTTCATTATTCTTGCCAAAGCAAGCAAACTTATCATCTTATGCTTTGTGCACTGTCCTTGTACAAAAAAATCTGAAATGAAACAAAGAAATACACTTACTGTCTATAAATAACTATTGCACAATCTATTCTTCCCAGCTGCTGTCAGGACTTTAATCCCTGCATTAGAAAAAGGAACAGGAGTTTGTGAGTTTGTGTTGTGTCACTGGTTCAGGGATGTACTGACATCATAGTATTAAAAAGAACACGCTGTTAAACGATCAAAGAACAACTCAGCTGCATATAGTGTACACGCCGGACAATTCTATAGCCTGTACAACACTATGCATATCACTCTACATATTGCATACAGTATGTATTATTACATACATATTGATAAGTTGGTCGTTAAGCAGTGTACCATATAGTATGCTTACAACTCTAGAGAGAAATATGGTGAGTCACCAGTACACAGCATACATGAGAAAGTTATAATTAAAAGAATTATAAGCATACAATCAGTGATGTGTGTATGGCTTATTGCAGCACATTTCTGTCTGTAACTCAAGTCCCTCTGCACTGGTATTAGTGAGCAACATTGCATTCCATTGTAACTCACATTATTTAGGGAGAGATTACATCTAGCCATTAATCGAACATCAGAGTGAGATCCCTCCCGCCCCTGCCCCCCCCCCCCCCCCCCACTGATGATATGACATTTTATTCATGCTGCAGCATAAGTGTACAGATACTACTATGCAGTGGTGTAATGGTGCTGTACCGTGCCGTACATGCGCGTGTGCGTGAAAAGATACTGGCCACACGCCGTGGTGTCCCGTCCAACGACCAAAACACCACTGCACTTATGTAACAACACCTCGCCCTCCCCTCTTCTAGAATTATACTCTAACGTGTATACATTACTCCTTCAATGTTTCCTATAGTCACCAGTTGTGGAAAGTAACTATGTACATTTACTCAAGTACTTTTGAGATACTTTTACTTCACTTGAGTATTTCACTTGATGTATCACATCATGACGTGTCGCAAGCTTGTAGATCTCCTGTTAGTATGAAAATGTACTTTTACGTTTGGTACTAAGTATATTTTGATGTCAATACTTTTGTACTTTTACAATTATTAAAGTACATTTTGAACATAGGCCTTTTAATTATTTTAATTAAGTATTTGTGTTACTGTAAGTGGTAATAATAATAATATAATAATACTTACGATTTATATAGCGCTTTTCTAGGTACTCAAAGTCGCTTTACAGAGCAGATATAAAAACAACTTTGTTTAGTTGTAAAGTATTGTTACTTTACTTATAAGAAAAAAATACTTCATCCACTGCTCATCACATCAGGGTTCCTATGCTCTCCATTCTTCCTTTTCTCTTTCTCTCACCCTCCATCCCTCTGTCTTGTCTCTCTGTCTGTCTGTCTCTCTCCCCCTCTCTATATCTATATCTTCGCCCCCTCTCTCTAGTCTGTATCCCTCTTCCCTCCCTCTCTTTCTCTCCATCCATGCATTTATTACTCTCTCCATCCATCTCTTCCATTCTCCCTCTTTCTCACACCCCATTAATCTCTTCCTCTCTCTCCATCTCCCTCTCTTTCATTGTCTCTCCCTCCCTCTCTTCCCTCAAACACCACTGCACTTATGTAACAACACCTCGCCCTCCCCTCTTCTAGAATTATACTCTATAACGTGTATACATTACTCCTTCAATAGTCACCAGTTGTGGAAAGTAACTATGTGCATTTACTCAAGTAATTCTGCAACACTTTGACTTCACTTGAGTATTTCACAATGCGTCACATCATGACGTGTTGCTTGTAGATCTCCTAAACATTTTTTTAATAGTATGAAAATGTTCATTTTTAGTACTTTTACGTTTGGTACTCTAAGTATATTTTGATGCCAATGCTTTTGCAATTATAAAAGTCTGTCTGTCTGTCTGTCTGTCTGTCGGTCTCTCTACCCCTCTCTCTATATCCTTGCCCCCTCTCTCTACTCTCTAGTCTGTATCCCACTATCCCTCCCTCTCTCTCAGTCTCCATCCATGCATTTATTACTCTCTCTCTCCGTCTCCCTTTATTCTCCCTCCATCCATCTCTTCCATTCTCCCTCTTTCTCACCCCCCATTAATCTCTACCTCTCTCTCTCCCTCCATCTCCCTCTCTTTCTCTGGCTCTCCCTCCATCTCCCCCCCCCCCCCCCTCACCCTTATTCCAGCTGTATCATGACTCGGCAGCTCAGCCTCTTTGCAGCAGAGCTGGACCGCCTCCTGGTCTCTCCCACACAGTAAAACCCAGAGGGTGTTTTAGTTTAACTCTGGTCCATTTTTACGCTTTGCAGTGCTCTCAATCTGTCTCTCCCACATCTCCTGTTATCTCTTGTGCTCCGCTTATTCACCGTCACCTGTGACAATGGTAGCCTTAGTCCAAAAATACCTATACTGTATATAATATATGCGTGCGTGCATGCACGTGCATGCGTTTGATGACTGCCATCTACCTCTATGCTAGATCATGTTTCAAAAGTTACAAATATTTTTTTGTTTTAAAATAAAAGTGGAAAATGGGCCATTTTGACCCAGACCAAATAGAGCCTCCTGTCATACATGGAGCAACTGGAGAAGCCTAAAAAATGAAGAGTTAGTAATCTGTATGCATCACTAACACATGGTGGTACAGCAGTGGCGCGGTCGCCTCTCAGCAACAATGTTCTGGGTTCGAACCCGGGCATTTGTGTGTGGAGTTTGTATGTTCTTCCTGTGTTTGTGTAGTTTCCTCTTAGTACAGTAGTACTGCTTTCCTCCCCCACCAACAGACATGCTAGACTGGAGTTGGTCCCCGGGCTCTGCACTGTGGCTGCTCACCGCTCCTAAGTAGTTGAGATGATTCAAATGCAGAGGACAAATGCAAGGGGTAATTAAGTATAAACACACACACACACACACACACACACACACACACTCGTGAAGACCCTTGACTTATTTTCAATGATTATACTCTCCCCAACCAGAAACAAAATGGACCAACTTTGAGATTTTACACTTTATGACAATGTGTATACGTACCCCCAAAACACACACACACACACACACACACACACACACACACACACACACACACACACACACACACACACACACACACACACACACACACACACACACACACACACACACACACACACACACACACACACACACACACACACACACACACACACACACACACACACACACACTAAATTAATTTTCTGGCATGTTTGACTGTGGCAGAATATCCCTCTTTCCAAATGACTGAATCTGCCAATGAATTTATCAGAGTTCCGAAAGATCCCTGAGCGCATCTCAGAAGCAAACACACTTAATCACACAAGACAAGGGTTTGAAATCCTTCTCTGATCTGATTTCCATTGACTACATTAATTCCCTAATAGCTATACGCGCCAAAACAATGACCTACAAATAATGCTTAAATTATCAGTTTGGCAAGGACTGTAAAATGAACTAACTTTCCAGTATTGTCCTCGTCTCTCTCTCTTCATAAGATTACAAGAAGTACATAAAGTAAGCACACACCCACATACTGCACAACTGCACATACTGCAACTGCTCTCTCTAGTCTACAGTATGCATGCACCTCTCTTTTCTGTGCAGCTCCTTCCCTGGAGGACCCAGCTGAAACAGGCTGTTGCAGAAATAGATCTTATTTCCCTCTGGAGGAGATCATCAGCTCTTTTTAACCCATTCAATCCGGGAACGCATCTGTGTCACTTTAGATTTATTTATTTTGAAAATGTGTGCAAATCTTTGAATATATCTATTTTTAAAAGCGAATATTTGTAACTCAATTATTTGCGTCTGGAGGTCCCTAGCTGGAACTAAATATTTTACAAATGTTCGCTTTAAAAAAAATATATTTTTTTATTTTTGAATAGCCAAAGAAATCCAAAATGACCGGATTGAATGGGTTAAAACAAACTCTCAGAAAGGTCTAATGGCAGCAGTCTAAACAAATCCATATCACTTCAGAGGTGCTTTATTGCAGTCTCAGTAAAAAGACACATTGGGGTTGTTCTGTTAAAGGACCATACCACCGGTTACTGCCATGTTTAGCTCACTCACGTTATACTTACTTGACATTATACTGCACATCATTTTCCAAAGCATAATGTATGCGGTATGCTGCTAAATCAGTGACAGTGTTTACACCGACACCAAATTTTGTAAAAAATAAACTAAACAGAGAGGTGGACGTGTAACTTCTTTTTTTTTAAAGATTTATTTTTGGGCTTTTATGCTTTTATTGACAGAACAGTAGGCTGACCGGAAATGGGGAGAGAGAGGTTAGGGAGTGACATGCAGCAAAGGCCGTCGGGATCGGGACTCGAACCCGCAACACACTGAGCCTAGGTGCCTGGACCGCTACGCCAGCAGTCTAGGCCGACGTGTAACTTCTTAAGCACTTAGCCTTATATGTATGTTTTCGTATAGGAAAATAGCTGATCTACAAGCTCGAGCCTCATGTAAGACATTTGCTTTGAAAAATAGGACGGCAATGGAACATGTAAACACTAAAGTATAAAACATTGAATCGTGTCGATCTCAGGATCGGGGAGGATCTCGGACGCCAGTCATGTATGACATCAGTCCTCTATGACATATTACTTCACATTTGGGCAAGGTCAACAGCCAATCAATAAAAATCTATAATTCATAAACGCGTACGCACACACACCACACCAGCTGAGTCATCACAGTTTGTCATATGCTGCCTGCATGTCAATGTGACTCAATATTAAAGCTGCACTATGTAACTTTCCTCTTCTACCCTGGATTTGAACCAAGTTTCCAGCGCAAGTGCTGACATTTTTTACCATTGAACTAATAGAGCCTGCCTGCCTGTTTGCTCAGGGGATAAATTGAATCTTGACCATCAGGTCAAAATTTGTTTCAGATCCTGTGTCTAGGTGAGACATGACCTTTGACACGATCTTAGTGTCCCAATAGAAGAGCAGGGAGACAAATACAACCACCCCAATTGTATAAGTTATATTGTATCAATATACTCTACCATACAGATTGGACAAGATTACATTTATTCATTTGTATATGTATATTATTATGATGATATCGTAATCCTCCTATCAAACAGTACAGTATATGGGATGGTACTGTATGTTACTGAGCACCCATAATACTGTGCTGAATATACTGATTCACATAGGTACTTATAACCACTTAAACTCTATATACTTCATTGACTGGAGTCCCCCAGGAGTCTATACTAACTAGGCCCCATCCTTTTTTCCCTCTACACCAAATCTTCTCACTGATTGTTCATCCAATTTCACTGAATGTTTGCCTAATATGACACGCCCAGAATAGGGATGTGAGAGTATAGTGGTTAAGTTATCACTAGGATTTAACACAACGTGCACTAATGTGTGGTCCCCCCCCCCTGCTGTGGCAGTATTTCTGTGTGATGAGTCACCATTACAGCACTAAACACAAGGTCAAAGTGCATAGGATACTACTGCAGGCTACTGTACATCTTCCTCTTTGTCCTCTTTTACAGGACATTCATGTTTAATTCATACCAATCTGGGAATCAATTCTGTAAAAAAAAAAAAAAAAGGAGGGAAAAAAAGGAAAACCTCCTCAAAATGTCTTGAGAGATAATACTCAATCAAACTAACCTGAAGATCTGCTTGACTGAGCTTGCAAATCTGTTCTTTTCAGCATCTTTTCACTCCATGAACAAAGCTAAACTCTCTCCATTATTTCCTTTATTTAAAGGTTAAAGCGAGAATCAGACAATTTTAACCTTTAAATAAAGGAATTAATGGAGAGAGTGCAGCGCACCTAGGCGTTCATGGTTTTTAAGGTATAGCTCTACTCTTGTTGGAGTATGTAATATTATGCACATACATAATTTAAAAGAAATACATAATATCCTGTGAAATCCTTCCTTAATGTACTATATACAGTAATAATGTTTCAGAATTCCTGCATTATTATGATAGAGACGTTGAACAGAGGGACAGGAAACTAAAGGCGCGAGAGAGAGGAGAATGACATGCAGCAAAGGGCCGGATTCAAACCCGGCCAGTTAAGCACTTTAGCCTTATTTATGAGGTATGCACCGCCCCACAGTGATGCACTTCTAACTACAGTATACAGTATACTGCGCTGTTTCCAAAACAGTTTGTCGGGACCCATTTTTGTGTCGCGGACCAATTTTTATGGGTACATGTCCCCTTACAACACGCCGCGCTGTGAGCTTGTAGATCTGCTATTTTCACTAGTTTGGGTCCCGGGCAATTGTCTAATTTCAAATTTTAAAAGCTCACAACGTGCCACACGGCGACGCGTATATAATGACAAGTATATACAAGGGCATAACCACTTAAACCCTTTACTTAGTTGGCTGTCCCCCAGGGCTCTAAATTGAGCCCTCTCCTGTTTTCGCTATACACTAAATCACTGAAAATTGCTGATTCATAAGCTCACAACGCATCGCATTGCGACGTGTGGTAAGCTTGTAGATCTGCTATTGTCACCAAATGTTCGGCCCAAAATAGGGACCCTGGTGTGGTTAAAACAGCAGCTTTATAAATGCTACAGCTATGCGTTTTCTACTATCCTTGGGATGTCCCGCAATGCCAATTTGAACTGTATACACCGCGAAGTCCTGACTGCACTGGGTAATTTGCTGTGTATGAGGGCCTGGCGACCTACCACGCATTGCAAGATTTACAGTGACATTGCACAGTGGAGCTTGTAACTTTGTTACAAGCTCCTCAAGGACCTTTTTTGTTTTGTTTTTCATCAAGGAAAATAGAAAAAATATTTCAAGGTAATCTGTTTTAGGACGTAAGTGATGATTCACCCAGCACCTTTTTTTTTAAGTCAATAAAAGTGATGAGAGAAGGGAGATAAATAAAATGGGAGACAAAAAGAAGGGGAAAAAACTGCTAGTGTCAAGGTGGAGAAGAGAGTGGGAGGGTTGGATGATTGTAGAGAGGAGAGGAGAGGAGAGGAGAGGAGAGGAGAGGATGATGAGTGACTCTGCAGATTAAAACTATGATGTCACAACACTGGCGGTGTTCCAGCATACTGGCAACAATAAGAGAGCAGAGAGACAGATACATACTGTAGATACTAGAGAGAGAGAGAGAGAGAGAGAGAGAGAGAGAGAGAGAGAGAGAGAGAGAGAGAGAGAGAGAGAGAGAGAGAGAGAGAGACAGACAGACAGACAGACAGACAGACAGACAGACAGACAGACAGACAGACAGACAGACAGACAGACAGACAGACAGACAGACAGACAGACAGACAGACAGACAGACAGAGAGACAGACAGACAGACAGAGAGACAGACAGACAGACAGAGAGAGAGACAGAGAGAGAGAGAGAGAGAGAGAGAGAGAGAGAGAGAGAGAGAGAGATAGATGTCACTACTATGACTCAGCCAAAACCACAAGGAGTTCCCAGTGCAGCTACGGTACACCCACATATGGGGTAACCTGGCATCAGGCACAAACAAATCAGTCAGCTTTATATGGGCAAAAAAGGGGGCATGCCCATATATGGGCATTTACTGAAGACATCAGCGATCTCCATATATGGGCATAAAAGGGACAAGGGCTGACAGATACAGAGATCTCCATACAGTATATGAGCATATTGGTTGGATTGGCGGTGTAACGTAGGTGTGCGCCGAGTTCTTCTTCCTCCACTGAGAAAAAACGTGGAATCGTGAAAATCTTCAGTGTTAATTTAACTCTGAGAAATGTGTGTGTGTGTGTGTGTGTGTGTGTGTGTGTGTGTGTGTGTGTGTGTGTGTGTGTGTGTGTGTGTGTGTGTGTGTGTGTGTGTGTGTGTGTGTGTGTGTGTGTGCACTGCACGCACATGTGTGTGAGCTTGCTTGCATGCGTGCTTGTGTGTGTGCATTATGCATGCATGCATTATGCGTGCGTGCGTGCGTCCTGACTGACCTTGGAACATAAACAAAGACTTCTTGCAGCACTAGCAGAAAACAGACAGTAGAAGAGAAATGAGAAACGATTTACACAGAATACAATAAATATACAATAACTGGCCTTGGATGACATTGGATAGGGACATTATTAACAGCTTACATTGTGAATACATGCTGATGGTCATGGTATAGGGACAAAAGAACTTCACATACAAGTGAAAAAAAAATAAGTAGTGCAAAACATACCAAAGGCAGTGTGGATTATATCACTTACTAGTACATTCATCTTCCATGTTAAGCAGCGTAGCATAAAGTATTCTTGCTGCTTGAAGGAGTACTGGAGTTTCCAAGGTCTATTGATTGTGTGTATCATGAGGAAGCTATACGTGACATGTTGTAAGCTTGAATATCTGCTATTTAGTACTGTATCTATCAACAGAAATCAAACAAGGGCTCTGGCAACCAAGATAAGTGGCTCAGATGTCGTAGTTTCAAATCGCTGACGCTCACTGTTTCATACATATTTGAAAACAGTTGAATATTCTTGCTGGTATGTGATGAACCAATCGTTATAGACTGATTTACACTTACTGCATACCGTAGTTGTGTGTTGTGCTTCATCATCGCATTGTGACCATGTAGATTTGCTACTTACGCCGTGTGACACCGCCACACAAATAAGTATAATGGGGCTTTTGCCCTCCTGTGAGTTACCCTAAAGCAAGGCACTTTGACCCCAACTGCCCCAGTGGAGCCGCTTAGTGGCCAATTGTAGGAAACAGTTTTACTGTGCAACTCCCCTGTGTGAGTGTGTGTGACTGGATAAATGTGAAGCTAGACAGTTCTACCAAAATAGAATAGTGTGCAAGCTCAGCAAAATCCTCGGTATAAGCAAAATAGGCTTGGAAACAGGCTTAGTGCCGGGACCGGATCTCAGACCATGGGCCCGTCTCAGCCCCAAACTTGAAGCCTAACACCTATAGTATGTAAATGCAGGCATTACCGTAGTTACCTCTTCTAGAGTATATAGAAGGCCCAGGGGCAATGCCATGGTCAGCCAGAAAGGACAGCGAAACTGAATATTTAGCCTTTAGGCGATTCTTGAGCAGAACATTCCGTGGGGAACTTCTGACTGACATGAATGAGCCCTTGGGGGCCCTCATTGCTCTGGGTCCCGGGTGGTTGCCAACTTTGCCTGTTCATAAAATGCACATCTGCACAGTACTGTAGGGCCTTTTTGGTTCAGCTTCTGAAATGAAGTGTCAGGCTCTGGAACGGTGGGTCTCAGTTGTCCCTGTTTTCGGACCTTTGGACCCCTGAGTCTGGGCCCGACAGGGCCATTCAGGGACTCAGCTCTGCTTAGCACCATAAATGTGTAACACCAGAGGGCAATGGGATGACTAAATGTTGCCTCATTGGTTGTTGCCTTCTCTCCGTCTCTATTGTTAGGTTGTAAAACCATGCACATTTCCTTCAGTGAGGACGTCATTTAGTCAGTGTATCAGCTGCTCTATAACTTTCCTTCCAGTTGAGGCACAAAGCCTCTACAGTATACTGGCTTTACAGTCATGAAGGAAATAGGTGTGAAATGAATCTATCTCTGTCCCTAGAACACAACAGTGATTCTCAACATTTTTCATTTCAAGAACCCCTATTTTGATATGCATTAGGCCGCTGACCCCCATTTGATAGCATATTCTGGGGGTCTGGGACCCCAATCTACACTGTAAAATGAGAGAGTATACAGACCCAGAAGGGTCGAATTGGATCCACGGTGGTACCCGGACCGAACGCTGAGAAACAGTGCTATAGAAGAAAATCATGTCACACTTGTTTGTGCTCTACACATTCAAAGAAAGAAACAATACAGTGAATAACGCAGTGGGACCCTGAAGTTCAGAGGAGTAGGTTGTGACCAGGTGGACACTCTCCTCTTCCTCATTAACTACCACTGAGGTGCAAGGTGCTTAACCCTAATGTTTTACCAGTGAGCAACTCGGTCAACCTTTATTCATTTAAAATTTAAAATTTACATAGATACCAAATCTGCAACTTTATTTTCAAAGTGTTGCTTCAGCCAGTTTCATTTTATTTGCCCTGTAAAGCCTTCTTCCAGTTCAACAGTGATGTGCATTGTGCACCATTTCAATACAAGACAGGCAAATCATTTACATCTCCCAAAGTTCCGTACTGGTCTGTGTCAATATTCCATCGTGAGTTTGTACCTCAGGCAGGGTCAGTCAACGAGCACTTCTACCAGCAGGTCCTCAATCGCCTGACTGGGTTCGGCGCAGCAGGCGGGCTCTGTGAAGAGACGAGTCGTGGCTGCTCCACCACGACAACGTGCCCGCACAAACACCGCTCACTCACTGCAGGGTCTGTCTCTTGGTTTCTGGGTCGTACTGGAAGGGTTAGGGTTAGGGTAATCTCTCAAGAACAGATTCTGCTCTGCGTTTGAATCTGTCGGGGAGGTTCGTCATAACGTGTGCGCACTGGGCTACAAGTGGGCGTGCCTTCAGATCAGGAAGCAGCTTTACCCAATCTTTACCGCGCTTTACCCAATCAAATGTAGTGGGCGGGATTCACGTGTCCGTCGATCCTTCCCCTCTCGAAACCAACCGAAACTGATTTAACAATAGCGTCCGCGGAGCAGACAAAACCACGGAAAGATATTCACATTTTAACTTGCTCTTTCATCATAGAAACAAGTGGGCTTATAACCAAAACGATCCATGTTCTCTGGGAGAAGTGGTGTTAGTGTTCCGTGTAGAAATATTGTTAGTGGGAATGAAAACATAGTCGCACCACCGGAAGTGATGCGCTGAAGGCAGACCAAAACCCCGGTTTCCTTGCGCACGGGTGCTACGTTTTCTTCCGCCCAGAGCCAACTGAGATAGTCAAAAACAGCAGAGGGCGCTGTTTTTCCTTTTCATTTGGCGCTGGGTTCCCAGATTGGGGTTAGGGTAACCCTAGCCCTAAATAATTTTTATCCCTCGATTTTGTAACCCTTTTTTCACCCGGTGCCAATTTGCTAAGTGATCCTGGGCACTACACTCCCCCCACCAGCCTAGGGAGGCGAGGGCCGAGCTCATGCCTCCTTCAATGCATGAGAGCCAACTGACCTTCTTGTCACCTGACAGGGGGGAGTTTCCCTGGTTGGACGTAGCGCGTGGAAGGAACACGTTATTCCAACCAGTTCCCTTCCCCTCCATCAGGCGCCCCGGCTGACCAGGGGGAGGCAGTATAGTGACCAGGATTACTACATGTTTTTGTGAGGGTATTAACTACCCTAGGAGACACGGGGAGAACATGCAAACTCCACACAGAGTAGGCCCTTTCGCCAACCCCACCTAGGGTATGGGCGCTGATGACGCGGAGGAGAAGACACGCCCCCAGCGCCAACAGCGTCCCCGGCGGGAATCGAACCCAGGACCTTCTAGCTGTGAGGCGACAGCGCTACCGAAACCCTAACCCAACTTAACCAGGAATTTAAAATTGATTCTCTCAACAGGCATGCCCGTCGAAGGTCTGAGTGACCAAAACATTGTATGAGGGGCGGCCATAGCTGAGTGGTTAGTGAGCCCGCCTAGGGAGCCAGAGGCCCTGGTTGCCCCAGGTACGATTCCAGGCCACGCCAGCATATGTGTCGATGAAATGAAATTTGTCCCTGAGCAAGACTCTTAACCCCTAATTGCTCACAGGCCCTCATTGGAAACAAGCCCGCAAGGACTTTCATGAACGTCCTGTTAAAAGGAATTATCCTTATCCCTATCCATATTTTTTTGTAAGTGAAGACAGTGTGCTTTTTTCTTAGACATATTCATATTTATACTTATTTGCACGCCAGTGTTGCACACTGAAAATAGCTCATCTACAACGGGTCACACTGCAATGCATTGTGAGCTAGTATAGATCTGCTATTTTCGGAGTGTGACACAGCGCGGTCAACAAAGTATATCAAGCCCTTAACAGCCAATATTTCCCTATTTGCTCAATAAAGAATGAAATTATGAAATATTGCAATGTTTCTGTCAAAGACATTCCTCAGGCATCTCCTCTTTTCCCTTTTCCCCTAAACTACACCTAGTAGTTCAAAAGTTTTCTTAAATTTGATGGACTTTTCTTTTTTTTTAATACAATAAAAGATCTTCCCTGACCACCTGTAATTATGCCTGTAATGGCAACACAATAAAATGACTCAGTGGTCAGGTGTAGAAGACAGTAGAAGCACTAAAAAGGTAAGGAGAAATTGTACGTGCACTTTTAATATTGTGTATAAAGCACAACACAGCAGGGAACAGTTACACACTGGTGGGTGGTTTTATCTGCACCACCATAGAGTAATCTGAGTGCACGCATTGGTGCAATTGTTGGCCACAGTTGTAATCGGAGCCCCAGGTGGTGTTACAGTTGTTCCATGATCCTGGCATCCAACTGTACAAAACCACAGCCCCTCTTTACAAGAAGATATAAACTTCAAGTAGCTGTCCTATTTTCCTCCGCCCCCCTCCCCCCCCCACCGGTTCTCAGAGCAACAGTCATCCATTTCTCTTTCTTTTAGTTGTTATTGCCTCTGGGGGGTGGATGAGGTAGAGAATGTGGAACAGTATTATTTGTTCGGATCCTATAGAGCTGAATTCTCTCTACAGTAAAGCACATTGCGTCTAATGTTAGCTACAGATGCAGAGAGATTGGGGGGGGGGAGAGAGAGCGAGAGAGAGAGAGAGAGGTACTGATGCATTGCAGATAAACTGCAGATCCTGGTGTAACCCCTCCCTTATTCACCCATGGCCTCCTTCCTCCTTTCCTCAACCCTAAAAGTCCATGACATCATCACTGTCTCCCTGCCACCGCCACCATCATCATCATTATCATCATCATCATCATCATCATCATCACCCCATGCAGCTAGCCTTCCTTCATGCTCCTTACTCCCCACACACCCAACCCATTCACCAGAGAAGAGATTTTGCTGTTTGTACATTTCTGAAAAGTGAAAACCACTGATATGTTGCATCTCAACGTTTCAGAACGCTGTCAGCAGCAGGCCTGAGCCCCGAGAGGCCAGTGGTGGAAGAAGTACTCCGATTTTTTACTTAAGTAAAAGTAGCAATACCACAATAAGTAGGTACTCTGTGACAAGTAAAAGTCCTGTATTCAAAAGCCGATCTACAAGCTGCTATTTTCACAATTTCTGAAATATTTTGTTCCATTTCCTGAAAAGTTACTGTTTTGGAGAAACGAGATTTCTACCCAACAGCAACAAAATAATAGGTTTATCAGTTAGAGTGTACTTCAATATGGAAAGATAGAAGATTGGGTCGACATGGTCCGCATATAGAAACGTTGACACGCAACATTTTGGGGATTAATATACTGTACGTCCACCTTCTATGTATGTTGTGATTTGCAGAAACATAGAGGCTACTGTACCGTGCCAACATTGTATCACACCCATTCACCCCAACAGCCATCAGAAAAACGATAAACTTTTATAAAACTGTGTGTCTGTGTGATTGTGAAGCATATGCAGGGCATTGCTGAGAAAAAGAGCATTCATGCTCAGCGAACCTCCCCTGGATAAATAAAATAAAGGTTACAAAAAGAAGAAAAATCTTGCCACACATGTCAACAGCGCTACATTAGGTTGTATCTGTTTGACCCTGCCGTCAGTACAAAACCTAATTATCTTCACATTTCTGACCCAGTTTAACCCACCTGCAGTGGAGAGCAAGAACAGCATACAAATATAGAGAATACCACGAAAGCCCTATATAAGTACTGTACATCATCATACGATGAAATCCAGATTCAGACATGTTGAGTCTGAAAGTGTTGTGAGCTTGTAGATCGGCTATTTTTGCCATTTCGGCTTTAGAACGGGTTTTTTTTGTTATACTTATTGTGGTGCATTGTGAGCTTGTAGATCTGCTATGTTTGTTATTTGAGAAATAAAAAAGAATGTTTTTGAAAATGTGCCTAAAATAGGAATGCCTGTACTTAATGTAATTAAATACATTGTGTAAAATGTGGTGCCTGGGCATGTTTATGATTGTATGAATATTGCAAGCAACCACGCTGTATCACTGACATAGTATCATTGATGGCATACTGCAATACACCCAAGTGTGATGTTCTTGAAAGGATTTTCATTTTGGCATTGGAGCAGAGGACTCGACATGCAAAAGTAATGATGATTCATTCATGATTCATGGACACAATACTCAAGTACTGCATTGTGCAATGTGAATGCAGATTTTCCAGTTGCTAATACAGAGCTCTGCTCTGCTATACAGTACATAATATCTGGAAACAATAAATCTCACACTCTCACAACAATAGGGTTGTTTGATACAGTAAATAAATGGTCCCGGCACTCATACTGTAACAACTCTCACAATGATATTTTGTGCCCATTACTGTTCTTTGAGTAAGCACTTTTTTTGGTCTTGATTAGTATTCTTTTTGTTTTTCCTTTTCTTTTTTGTAGTTGCTGGGTTGATTATTGTATTGAGAAAGTTTCCTGTAAGAGTAGATCAATCATAATGCATTGAGTTTTTAATACGAGAAGTGAGAATGAATTAGGTTAATTAGATAGTGTTTTTCAGTGGGAAATACATACATTTTGTCTGGCATTTTTCTGCACTGAAGCATAAATAAGCCTTACTTGTACAAACAATTTAACCTTGCTGTTTTATCTTATAAGTACAAATAGAACTTCTCATTAAGCCACTATCTGTGTCGGCATTTCAGAAAGCCCTTAGGGACAATTGACAATTAGTGTATAGGGAAATAGAATGACAGCTGATGATGCAATTATCTACTGCAGTGTATATCAACCCTGGCAAACGTCCCAATTTTGGGCCGGGGCTACTGCTGAGGTGTGCCGCGCCGTTTGAAGAAGGTTTGAAAAAAATATCATTTTGAAAAGAAAAAAAAAAGAAAGAAAAAAACTTTTTTTTTTTTTTTTTACAATAATAATAATCAGGCATTCAAACAGCCCCGAGGTGAAAAGGGTGACAAAATGCTGTTTTTTTTTCGGGTCAGGTGTCACACTATTGCCCTATTTGGATTCAAAACGGCTAGTGGAAGCTGAAAAGCTACAAGTTTGCATGTCTGAATAATGCAAAAACAGAAATATTTGTTTGCATTTGCTTTTTTTCTCCCCCATATATTTTCATGATAAAAAAGTGCGTATCGTATCGAAATCGTATTGAAGTTGTGTGCCCAATATCGTATCGTATCGTTTCGTGAAATTAGTGTATCGGCACACCCCTAGTGTGTGTATATAGATATACCGTATATATATATATATATATATATATATAATTATATATATATATATATACCGTATATCTAGGTGTGCCCTGGGATTTTTTGGCTATGCCAGGTGTGCCTTGGAACAAAAAAGGTTGATAGACACTGATCTACTGTACATCCATGTGTACATATGAATAGGCGCACGCACGCATGCACGCACACGCGCACACGCACACAGGGAGTTATTTTACTTTGGATACGTCAATATCCTGAAATTAAATTAAAATGTAGATTATATTATCATATGATAGAATAATTCCATTTTGTCAACCAAGGATATTATTAGCCTTCAAACACAACAATACTTAGTTTTAATTTAGCATTTGTAATGATTATACAAAAGCAATGGGTTACAGTTAACAGCAAGGTCAAGAGTCTAAGGCCCTGCTTGCTAATGCTCTTTACGCTGAACTAGAAATTGTGGTTGAAGGGTGGGGCTAGTAGAAAGGTCACAGGGTCACCAAAATCAGTAGGTTTCTTCCTGTAATCTGCCTGTCATATATGTTGTCCAAAACTGTCATTTTCGCCTGAGGGTGGTGGTACAAGAAAGGGCATGGGGCCACTCAAGTGTAGTAAGGGTTCATTCTCCAGGGAGCAAGCACAGTTTCAATGCAATCTGCTCATTAGAATCTGGCATAATGGTGGCGCTAGAGGAAAAGAGGTTCAACCTCTGTGGATCACAAAGGTGCACCAAACATTCCATGGCAATCCAGCCAATCGTTCAATATACAAGATATATTGTTTGGGACCAAAGCACTGGACGGAGGGAGGGAGGGAGGGAGGGAGGGACGGACGGACGGACGGACGGAGGGACGGAGGGACGGACGGACGGACGGACGGACGGACACACAGACTCCCCAGCTGAATGATTGACAGGAACCAAATGGATCCTCATAGAGAGGAACAGACTCAGTAATAATGCTATCATCACCAGCGCACAGGAGAACACAGTGGATATGGGGACCGTTGCAGGGCTGGAGCCAGAGAGCGTGACAGAGGGAGATACACAGTAGAGGGCGGGGGAGAGGGAAGACAGGAAGGGAGACACAAAGAACAGGACAGAGGACACATACTGTGTGAAATGAGGGGGAGGGCGGAAGATAAGAAGGACAGAGGACGGAGAGAAAGCCGGAGCGAGGGACACGCAGAGAGCGAAAGAGACGGACAGAGAGAGAGAGAGAGAGAGAGAGGCATCCACCAACCACTCATACAGACAGTCTAAGAGAAATTGAGACAAAATAAGACTGAAGCCTGATTTATACTTCATCGTACAATGGTGTCGCACACTAATAAATAGCTGATCTTCAAGCTCACAGAAGCTTGTATATCATTATCTGCTATTATCGACGTGCCGCGTGCAATACGACGACATAAATTGGCCTTGCGAGAGAGATACAGTAAATTCTGAGGCCAGATCAGGAGTGAGAAGGAGAGAGACAGAAATGTCGAGACAGACGGAGAACGAGATGGAGGCAATGATGGAGGGCAGGAGGGGACAACACTCCAGCTGGCGCTCTTATTGACCTGTTATTTATGGCCGCGTGTGTCGTCTGAGACCGTCTGGCCACCGGCATCAGCCCACTGATGCCCTCCACCATGCGTTGTTTTATGTACGCTGGCAGACATGTTTGAGTGAACACTCAGAAGCCATTTGGAAGTGTGTGTTGGGTGAAAGGGTAATGCGAGTACTACTGAAGTAATTGTTTTTGGAGCCAGCTTTAATCGGTATAGGCCAATGTTAAAAACATAAGCCAGACTTCTTGGTGTAGTCAATAGACAGGGTCTCAGACCTGACTTTCACCAGTCACATTAAGACAAAATTCAAAGTCATCCTACTATCACCTTAAGATTAATCAAGTATTAAAGGACTTATCTGCAGGAATTGGAAAAACGTGTCCAGGTGTTCATCTTCATTAGACTCATTCAACTAGTGTAATGGTGTCTTTACAGCTCTCCCCAATAAATCAGACCAGATTCAGATTCAGAACACTGCTCATGTCCTTAATGATAACAAGAAAGTCATATCACTTCAGTTTATAAGATATTCACACTGGCTCAATTCAACCTTTCAATTTAACCTTTATTTGTCACATGCCGCTCTTAAAACCAGACAGACAGAATGAGTAAAGTGAAGATGTTTCCCATCAAATCAAAATTCCACCCATTTCTCCCCCGGCCTGTAAAGGTCTTTAACAAGTTAAGACCTATTCAAATTTGTAACAAATAAATAAATAGATGAAGAATAACAAAACATAAATCAATCTACATTGACTGATCAAGCTTGTAGATAGGCAGGATATTGGGTTGACACATTCATTCACATTCACACGTAGGTGTACACACACACACACCACACACAGACAATGTGTGTGTGTGTGTGTGTGTGTGTGTGTGTGTGTGTGTGTGTGTGTGTGTGTGTGTGTGTGTGTGTGTGTGTGTGTGTGTGTGTGCATGTGTGCATGTGCATGTGTGTGTGTGTGTGTGTGTGTGTGTGTTTTATGTCTAATAACTGCAGCTCCAATCTCCCTGCGCGCACACACACACACACACACACACACACACACACACACACACACACACACACACACACACACACACACACACACACACACACACACAGTTCCTCATATAAATTACTAAGCTCGATACTTGACGGTTTCCTCTGACGAAAGACAGGAAGAAATGAATTATGATGCTGGGTTCTACTCTCTCTCTCTCTCTCTCTCTCTCTCCATTTAGTCTGATAGTGCAGGAAATGTCACTGCGTAAGTAATATTGATAAGGAATATTGAAAGAAACAAACGTGCACTGCAGCTGAAGGCTTTCTTAACTCAAATTCTTTGTCTTAACTTTTCTGACATAAACAGGGAGGAATGCTGACCAGCCAGTGTGGACTGAATTCACAGCAGCAGTGCTATTTGAGAAAAAACAAATGCACAATTCCTTGTAGCCATGTGTGTCAGATCACAGGCAATAGACCTTTTACATGACAGCAGTTTTATTAGACTATAGAACAAATAATTGTCCTCAAAGTGGCGTCCAGGGACCCTCAGTGTTCTTTGAGGGGTTCCAAATGGACCCTTATGGGTCGCTAACTAAAGTAAATTTACTCAAGCACTATACTGAAGTACAATTTTGAGGTATTTTTTTTTACTGGAGTAGTTCAAATTTTCAGTACTTTTACTTGATCTACTCCACTACATCTCAGAGGAAAAACTCCACTACAATTATTTGAAAACTTTACTAGTTACTTTGTAGATGTTGATTATTATCACAAAACATTCATTAACCACATCAGCCCTAGATACATTTCGGACATTTGAAAATAGTCGATCTACATTTCAAAACTTGTGAAATGGGACATTCTGCATAATGAGTACTTTCTACTTTTGGTACTTCAATTACATTTTGATACCAATACTTTTGTACTTTTACTCAAGTCAATTTTGAATTCCAGACTATTACAAAGTAACTATAGTCACTAAAGTTTTCTAATCATTGTGTGGAGTAAAAAGTACAAAATTTGCCTCTGAGATGTAGTGCCAGTGGAGTAGAAGAACAAAGTAAAATAAATTGGAAATACCCCAGTAAAGTAAAAGTACCTCAGAATTGTACAGTACTTAAGTAAAATGTACTTCCACTGGTTGAGGGGGTCCTTGAAATATAAAAAAAAGTTGAGAACCACTGAGATGTGTAAACAGCCTGCTGCCTGCAGGTGTGTGTGATACATTATTTGCGTTTGGTCCAAACAGAGTAGGGTGCTGCTGATATTTTTAATTAGTATCATTGGTAACACGTACCTGTATTCACCTTGTTATTTTATGTCAACAAGACTGGTGGTGCCCGTTCGACTTATGAACGCATGCCCTGCCCTATTAATGCAATAACGGGTATAATTTGAAGTGGCTGCCATGAAAAGGGGCTATAATCCACTTATTTAAACAAAACCAGCTAGAAAAGTAGTAAAAGTTAAATTTCTTACCTTTAGTTGTCTTCTTCCTTTAACGTCTCCAATAAATACTTCAGTTCAGCTGTTTCAGTTTCACGACTTCTGAAGCCTAATAATAATTCAGATATTTAGCTACTTCATATTATAGGCAGTGGTGGAAAAACTGCTCAGATATTTTACTTAAGTAAAAGTAGCAATACCATAATATAAAAATACGCTGTTACAAGTTAAAGGCCTAGCTGTGTTCAAAATGTTACTTGAGTAAAAATACAAAAGTATTTAGTACAACAAGATGCCACAGGTTGTGAGCTTGTAGATCTGCTATTTTCAAATAGCCTAGGTATAAAATAGGGCTAAAGTGGTTAGTGTATGTTTTATAATATAATAATTTATATCTGCAAAGTAACTAGTTACTACAGTTTTCAAATAATTGTAGTGGAGTACAATAATTTCCTCAGAGATGTATAGTGGAGTAGAAGTAAATACTGAAAACAGCCTCCAGTAAAAAGCAAAAGTACCTCAAAATTCTACTTAAGTACAGACTTGAGTAAATGTACTTAGTTACTTTACACCACTGATTTTCACCCTTTCTTTCATTTTGTAAGAACGTGCCACTCTCAGCAACAAACAACAACATGACGGCAAGCCCTCTGAGCCACGCTCGGAAACAGTGAAGCGGTCGTCGCCTGGTGGTCAAATCTGAGAATGCAATACTTCCGCATATAAAACGCCACTGCGCATGCTTCTGCCGTTTGAAACCCTAGACGCACTGTGGGCTTGTAGGTATACAGTAATACACTGACTGTTCGAGCGTCAAATAATTTGAAAATGACCGCAACAATCAGCCAGCTGTAATCTGATTGGACAAACTGTGACGTCTCAGATTCATTAGCAATGAAAACAAAATAATGAATAAATAGCCTACACATCATTTTAAAGTTTTTCAGACATTCTGTACTTCTTTGCTATTTTTATCCATTTATTATCCATTTATTTTATGTAGGCTAATGTAACATTTAGCCTACCATAAAGTTTTGAGCCTTCTGTTTTTATTACTTTTGTGCAACACTAGGGCAGTCATTTACAAAACAACAACAACAATATAACTAATAGAAATATAGAGATTCAAGGTTTCTGCTTGACAGCAATGATATTTCACTTGTCCATGTAGGGGAGACTGGGGGCAATTATGTAGACCTTTTCTTTTTTGCCAAGACAAGTTTTTGAGGTATTAAAGTAAAATGTATCATCTCCAGTATTTTTCTCATACTGTCTTCAACTTTTATATCTATGAATTCAAATCTGTTTAGTTTTGCTGATCACCTGTTCTCTAACATTTGATATATTTGTCAACTGTTAGCTTTGTTGTTTTTAACCAGCAGGGTGGCTTGTGTGTGTCATGGGTGGTATAGGGCCAGTTGTAACCCTGGGCACATATATGCACATGTTCTGGGAATGTCCCAGACTCCAAATATTCTGGTCTCAGGTGGCCATGTGCATTATCAGAGTTGTTTGAGGTTGAGGTTCCATGTTTGCCTCAGATTTTGTTGTTGAATGATTATTCCACACTCTCCTTACCAGTCACTCAAAAAAAGTATTCTTTGCTGGAGTTACTGCTGCAAAAGAAAACTCCTTGTGTTTAGGTGGAAACCTCCACATTCCCTTTCTGTAAAAAAAAAAAAAGAAACTATCTTTTCTGAATGTTTTAGGGTTGGAAGTGTCAATTGCAAGAGCAAATGGGGCCAAA